>NW_028132784.1:0-112985 GCF_964374135.1 Grampus griseus | reverse complement strand
GCCCCGGGCCATGGCGAAACGGCGGAGGGGCGGCTTTTTCCGTATGGAGCTGTGGAGAGCCAGCCCGGCAGACAGGTGGCGGCGCCGGGGCTGGGCTGCAGTGGGGGCGGCCAGGTGCAGGTCGAGGGGCTCGCGGGCCGCACGGACGGCCCCCGGGTCCGCGGCCACGTCTGGTTCCCGTCAGGCCACGCCCGGAGCGTCTGGTGTGCCTCTGCCTTCCAGGGACGCCTTCTGGCCGCCTGGCCGCTCAGGCAGGCGGGGAGCGCCCCATCAGACGCTGGCTGTGGTGGGAGGGGCCTGAGGAGGTGGGGCTTGCAGCTGTGCCGGGCGGGGGCGGAGAGAGCCGCGAACGCCGCGAGCGACAGGAGGAGAAGGCGGAGCGGGAGGCAAAACGCCTGGAGCACCCGGTCTTCCCTGGAGGTCTCCCATCCAAGTTCTAACCAGGCCCGACCCTGCTTAGCTTCCGCGATCGCGGCGAGATCGGGCCCTTCTAGGCTGCTTCGGCAGTGGATGCCGGCGGGGTCGCGGGCTGCCTCTTGAGGCGCAGCTTTCGCAGGCGCTTGGGCCTTACCGTCAGCCCAGCGGCCCGCCCGTCCCGGCAGGGCCCCGCCGCCCGCCTAGGCAGGGGAACGGAGGTCTCGGGCACCTGGGGGTGGCGGAGGTGCTGGCGACCACCCAGCCCAGGGCGGGCGGGAGCCAGCAAACTTTTCGGCGCTTGGCGCCCCGCCCCAGATCCCGCAGGCCGCTCACGGGGAAGTGGCCCAGGAGGCTTCCGGGCCCGGGGACCGCGGGCCCTTGGGCATCCCACCTGCCCGCCCACGCTGCGCTAGGCGCAGCTCAGACGCAGACCGGGCCGGCCCTCCTGCCCGACAGAAGCTGGCCCGAAGCCACTGGGAGCCACCATTGAGTTGGCACGGCCCCTAAGACCCAGCCACGGCACCCTCGCCCCCACGCCACCGTCCGAGCTCAGGACCCCGCCCCAGGTGGCCGGCAGGCCCGGGGAAGCGGCCCGGGCCCTCGATCCCGCTCCCGCCCCGGGCCATGGCGAAACGGCGGAGGGGCGGGGCGGCTTTTTCCGTATGGAGCTGTGGAGAGCCAGCCCGGCAGACAGGTGGCGGCGCCGGGGCTGGGCTGCAGTGGGGGCGGCCAGGTGCAGGTCGAGGGGCTCGCGGGCCGCACGGACGGCCCCTGGGTCCGCGGCCACGTCTGGTTCCCGTCAGGCCACGCCCGGAGCGTCTGGTGTGCCTCTGCCTTCCAGGGACGCCTTCTGGCCGCCTGGCCGCTCAGGCAGGCGGGGAGCGCCCCATCAGACGCTGGCTGTGGTGGGAGGGGCCTGAGGAGGTGGGGCTTGCAGCTGTGCCGGGCGGGGGCGGAGAGAGCCGCGAACGCCGCGAGCGACAGGAGGAGAAGGCGGAGCGGGAGGCAAAACGCCTGGAGCACCCGGTCTTCCCTAGAGGTCTCCCATCCAAGTTCTAACCAGGCCCGACCCTGCTTAGCTTCCGCGATCGCGGCGAGATCGGGCCCTTCTAGGCTGCTTCGGCAGTGGATGCCGGCGGGGTCGCGGGCTGCCTCTTGAGGCGCAGCTTTCGCAGGCGCTTGGGCCTTACCGTCAGCCCAGCGGCCCGCCCGTCCCGGCAGGGCCCCGCCGCCCGCCTAGGCAGGGGAACGGAGGTCTCGGGCACCTGGGGGTGGCGGAGGTGCTGGCGACCACCCAGCCCAGGGCGGGCGGGAGCCAGCAAACTTTTCGGCGCTTGGCGCCCCGCCCCAGATCCCGCAGGCCGCTCACGGGGAAGTGGCCCAGGAGGCTTCCGGGCCCGGGGACCGCGGGCCCTTGGGCATCCCACCTGCCCGCCCACGCTGCGCTAGGCGCAGCTCAGACGCAGACCGGGCCGGCCCTCCTGCCCGACAGAAGCTGGCCCGAAGCCACTGGGAGCCACCATTGAGTTGGCACGGCCCCTAAGACCCAGCCACGGCACCCTCGCCCCCACGCCACCGTCCGAGCTCAGGACCCCGCCCCAGGTGGCCGGCAGGCCCGGGGAAGCGGCCCGGGCCCTCGATCCCGCTCCCGCCCCGGGCCATGGCGAAACGGCGGAGGGGCGGGGCGGCTTTTTCCGTATGGAGCTGTGGAGAGCCAGCCCGGCAGACAGGTGGCGGCGCCGGGGCTGGGCTGCAGTGGGGGCGGCCAGGTGCAGGTCGAGGGGCTCGCGGGCCGCACGGACGGCCCCCGGGTCCGCGGCCACGTCTGGTTCCCGTCAGGCCACGCCCGGAGCGTCTGGTGTGCCTCTGCCTTCCAGGGACGCCTTCTGGCCGCCTGGCCGCTCAGGCAGGCGGGGAGCGCCCCATCAGACGCTGGCTGTGGTGGGAGGGGCCTGAGGAGGTGGGGCTTGCAGCTGTGCCGGGCGGGGGCGGAGAGAGCCGCGAACGCCGCGAGCGACAGGAGGAGAAGGCGGAGCGGGAGGCAAAACGCCTGGAGCACCCGGTCTTCCCTAGAGGTCTCCCATCCAAGTTCTAACCAGGCCCGACCCTGCTTAGCTTCCGCGATCGCGGCGAGATCGGGCCCTTCTAGGCTGCTTCGGCAGTGGATGCCGGCAGGGTCGCGGGCTGCCTCTTGAGGCGCAGCTTTCGCAGGCGCTTGGGCCTTACCGTCAGCCCAGCGGCCCGCCCGTCCCGGCAGGGCCCCGCCGCCCGCCTAGGCAGGGGAACGGAGGTCTCGGGCACCTGGGGGTGGCGGAGGTGCTGGCGACCACCCAGCCCAGGGCGGGCGGGAGCCAGCAAACTTTTCGGCGCTTGGCGCCCCGCCCCAGATCCCGCAGGCCGCTCACGGGGAAGTGGCCCAGGAGGCTTCCGGGCCCGGGGACCGCGGGCCCTTGGGCATCCCACCTGCCCGCCCACGCTGCGCTAGGCGCAGCTCAGACGCAGACCGGGCCGGCCCTCCTGCCCGACAGAAGCTGGCCCGAAGCCACTGGGAGCCACCATTGAGTTGGCACGGCCCCTAAGACCCAGCCACGGCACCCTCGCCCCCACGCCACCGTCCGAGCTCAGGACCCCGCCCCAGGTGGCCGGCAGGCCCGGGGAAGCGGCCCGGGCCCTCGATCCCGCTCCCGCCCCGGGCCATGGCGAAACGGCGGAGGGGCGGGGCGGCTTTTTCCGTATGGAGCTGTGGAGAGCCAGCCCGGCAGACAGGTGGCGGCGCCGGGGCTGGGCTGCAGTGGGGGCGGCCAGGTGCAGGTCGAGGGTCTCGCGGGCCGCACGGACGGCCCCCGGGTCCGCGGCCACGTCTGGTTCCCGTCAGGCCACGCCCGGAGCGTCTGGTGTGCCTCTGCCTTCCAGGGACGCCTTCTGGCCGCCTGGCCGCTCAGGCAGGCGGGGAGCGCCCCATCAGACGCTGGCTGTGGTGGGAGGGGCCTGAGGAGGTGGGGCTTGCAGCTGTGCCGGGCGGGGGCGGAGAGAGCCGCGAACGCCGCGAGCGACAGGAGGAGAAGGCGGAGCGGGAGGCAAAACGCCTGGAGCACCCGGTCTTCCCTAGAGGTCTCCCATCCAAGTTCTAACCAGGCCCGACCCTGCTTAGCTTCCGCGATCGCGGCGAGATCGGGCCCTTCTAGGCTGCTTCGGCAGTGGATGCCGGCGGGGTCGCGGGCTGCCTCTTGAGGCGCAGCTTTCGCAGGCGCTTGGGCCTTACCGTCAGCCCAGCGGCCCGCCCGTCCCGGCAGGGCCCCGCCGCCCGCCTAGGCAGGGGAACGGAGGTCTCGGGCACCTGGGGGTGGCGGAGGTGCTGGCGACCACCCAGCCCAGGGCGGGCGGGAGCCAGCAAACTTTTCGGCGCTTGGCGCCCCGCCCCAGATCCCGCAGGCCGCTCACGGGGAAGTGGCCCAGGAGGCTTCCGGGCCCGGGGACCGCGGGCCCTTGGGCATCCCACCTGCCCGCCCACGCTGCGCTAGGCGCAGCTCAGACGCAGACCGGGCCGGCCCTCCTGCCCGACAGAAGCTGGCCCGAAGCCACTGGGAGCCACCATTGAGTTGGCACGGCCCCTAAGACCCAGCCACGGCACCCTCGCCCCCACGCCACCGTCCGAGCTCAGGACCCCGCCCCAGGTGGCCGGCAGGCCCGGGGAAGCGGCCCGGGCCCTCGATCCCGCTCCCGCCCCGGGCCATGGCGAAACGGCGGAGGGGCGGCTTTTTCCGTATGGAGCTGTGGAGAGCCAGCCCGGCAGACAGGTGGCGGCGCCGGGGCTGGGCTGCAGTGGGGGCGGCCAGGTGCAGGTCGAGGGGCTCGCGGGCCGCACGGACGGCCCCCGGGTCCGCGGCCACGTCTGGTTCCCGTCAGGCCACGCCCGGAGCGTCTGGTGTGCCTCTGCCTTCCAGGGACGCCTTCTGGCCGCCTGGCCGCTCAGGCAGGCGGGGAGCGTCCCATCAGACGCTGGCTGTGGTGGGAGGGGCCTGAGGAGGTGGGGCTTGCAGCTGTGCCGGGCGGGGGCGGAGAGAGCCGCGAACGCCGCGAGCGACAGGAGGAGAAGGCGGAGCGGGAGGCAAAACGCCTGGAGCACCCGGTCTTCCCTAGAGGTCTCCCATCCAAGTTCTAACCAGGCCCGACCCTGCTTAGCTTCCGCGATCGCGGCGAGATCGGGCCCTTCTAGGCTGCTTCGGCAGTGGATGCCGGCGGGGTCGCGGGCTGCCTCTTGAGGCGCAGCTTTCGCAGGCGCTTGGGCCTTACCGTCAGCCCAGCGGCCCGCCCGTCCCGGCAGGGCCCCGCCGCCCGCCTAGGCAGGGGAACGGAGGTCTCGGGCACCTGGGGGTGGCGGAGGTGCTGGCGACCACCCAGCCCAGGGCGGGCGGGAGCCAGCAAACTTTTCGGCGCTTGGCGCCCCGCCCCAGATCCCGCAGGCCGCTCACGGGGAAGTGGCCCAGGAGGCTTCCGGGCCCGGGGACCGCGGGCCCTTGGGCATCCCACCTGCCCGCCCACGCTGCGCTAGGCGCAGCTCAGACGCAGACCGGGCCGGCCCTCCTGCCCGACAGAAGCTGGCCCGAAGCCACTGGGAGCCACCATTGAGTTGGCACGGCCCCTAAGACCCAGCCACGGCACCCTCGCCCCCACGCCACCGTCCGAGCTCAGGACCCCGCCCCAGGTGGCCGGCAGGCCCGGGGAAGCGGCCCGGGCCCTCGATCCCGCTCCCGCCCCGGGCCATGGCGAAACGGCGGAGGGGCGGGGCGGCTTTTTCCGTATGGAGCTGTGGAGAGCCAGCCCGGCAGACAGGTGGCGGCGCCGGGGCTGGGCTGCAGTGGGGGCGGCCAGGTGCAGGTCGAGGGGCTCGCGGGCCGCACGGACGGCCCCCGGGTCCGCGGCCACGTCTGGTTCCCGTCAGGCCACGCCCGGAGCGTCTGGTGTGCCTCTGCCTTCCAGGGACGCCTTCTGGCCGCCTGGCCGCTCAGGCAGGCGGGGAGCGCCCCATCAGACGCTGGCTGTGGTGGGAGGGGCCTGAGGAGGTGGGGCTTGCAGCTGTGCCGGGCGGGGGCGGAGAGAGCCGCGAACGCCGCGAGCGACAGGAGGAGAAGGCGGAGCGGGAGGCAAAACGCCTGGAGCACCCGGTCTTCCCTAGAGGTCTCCCATCCAAGTTCTAACCAGGCCCGACCCTGCTTAGCTTCCGCGATCGCGGCGAGATCGGGCCCTTCTAGGCTGCTTCGGCAGTGGATGCCGGCGGGGTCGCGGGCTGCCTCTTGAGGCGCAGCTTTCGCAGGCGCTTGGGCCTTACCGTCAGCCCAGCGGCCCGCCCGTCCCGGCAGGGCCCCGCCGCCCGCCTAGGCAGGGGAACGGAGGTCTCGGGCACCTGGGGGTGGCGGAGGTGCTGGCGACCACCCAGCCCAGGGCGGGCGGGAGCCAGCAAACTTTTCGGCGCTTGGCGCCCCGCCCCAGATCCCGCAGGCCGCTCACGGGGAAGTGGCCCAGGAGGCTTCCGGGCCCGGGGACCGCGGGCCCTTGGGCATCCCACCTGCCCGCCCACGCTGCGCTAGGCGCAGCTCAGACGCAGACCGGGCCGGCCCTCCTGCCCGACAGAAGCTGGCCCGAAGCCACTGGGAGCCACCATTGAGTTGGCACGGCCCCTAAGACCCAGCCACGCCACCCTCGCCCCCACGCCACCGTCCGAGCTCAGGACCCCGCCCCAGGTGGCCGGCAGGCCCGGGGAAGCGGCCCGGGCCCTCGATCCCGCTCCCGCCCCGGGCCATGGCGAAACGGCGGAGGGGCGGCTTTTTCCGTATGGAGCTGTGGAGAGCCAGCCCGGCAGACAGGTGGCGGCGCCGGGGCTGGGCTGCAGTGGGGGCGGCCAGGTGCAGGTCGAGGGGCTCGCGGGCCGCACGGACGGCCCCCGGGTCCGCGGCCACGTCTGGTTCCCGTCAGGCCACGCCCGGAGCGTCTGGTGTGCCTCTGCCTTCCAGGGACGACTTCTGGCCGCCTGGCCGCTCAGGCAGGCGGGGAGCGCCCCATCAGACGCTGGCTGTGGTGGGAGGGGCCTGAGGAGGTGGGGCTTGCAGCTGTGCCGGGCGGGGGCGGAGAGAGCCGCGAACGCCGCGAGCGACAAGAGGAGAAGGCGGAGCGGGAGGCAAAACGCCTGGAGCACCCGGTCTTCCCTAGAGGTCTCCCATCCAAGTTCTAACCAGGCCCGACCCTGCTTAGCTTCCGCGATCGCGGCGAGATCGGGCCCTTCTAGGCTGCTTCGGCAGTGGATGCCGGCGGGGTCGCGGGCTGCCTCTTGAGGCGCAGCTTTCGCAGGCGCTTGGGCCTTACCGTCAGCCCAGCGGCCCGCCCGTCCCGGCAGGGCCCCGCCGCCCGCCTAGGCAGGGGAACGGAGGTCTCGGGCACCTGGGGGTGGCGGAGGTGCTGGCGACCACCCAGCCCAGGGCGGGCGGGAGCCAGCAAACTTTTCGGCGCTTGGCGCCCCGCCCCAGATCCCGCAGGCCGCTCACGGGGAAGTGGCCCAGGAGGCTTCCGGGCCCGGGGACCGCGGGCCCTTGGGCATCCCACCTGCCCGCCCACGCTGCGCTAGGCGCAGCTCAGACGCAGACCGGGCCGGCCCTCCTGCCCGACAGAAGCTGGCCCGAAGCCACTGGGAGCCACCATTGAGTTGGCACGGCCCCTAAGACCCAGCCACGGCACCCTCGCCCCCACGCCACCGTCCGAGCTCAGGACCCCGCCCCAGGTGGCCGGCAGGCCCGGGGAAGCGGCCCGGGCCCTCGATCCCGCTCCCGCCCCGGGCCATGGCGAAACGGCGGAGGGGCGGCTTTTTCCGTATGGAGCTGTGGAGAGCCAGCCCGGCAGACAGGTGGCGGCGCCGGGGCTGGGCTGCAGTGGGGGCGGCCAGGTGCAGGTCGAGGGGCTCGCGGGCCGCACGGACGGCCCCCGGGTCCGCGGCCACGTCTGGTTCCCGTCAGGCCACGCCCGGAGCGTCTGGTGTGCCTCTGCCTTCCAGGGACGCCTTCTGGCCGCCTGGCCGCTCAGGCAGGCGGGGAGCGCCCCATCAGACGCTGGCTGTGGTGGGAGGGGCCTGAGGAGGTGGGGCTTGCAGCTGTGCCGGGCGGGGGCGGAGAGAGCCGCGAACGCCGCGAGCGACAGGAGGAGAAGGCGGAGCGGGAGGCAAAACGCCTGGAGCACCCGGTCTTCCCTGGAGGTCTCCCATCCAAGTTCTAACCAGGCCCGACCCTGCTTAGCTTCCGCGATCGCGGCGAGATCGGGCCCTTCTAGGCTGCTTCGGCAGTGGATGCCGGCGGGGTCGCGGGCTGCCTCTTGAGGCGCAGCTTTCGCAGGCGCTTGGGCCTTACCGTCAGCCCAGCGGCCCGCCCGTCCCGGCAGGGCCCCGCCGCCCGCCTAGGCAGGGGAACGGAGGTCTCGGGCACCTGGGGGTGGCGGAGGTGCTGGCGACCACCCAGCCCAGGGCGGGCGGGAGCCAGCAAACTTTTCGGCGCTTGGCGCCCCGCCCCAGATCCCGCAGGCCGCTCACGGGGAAGTGGCCCAGGAGGCTTCCGGGCCCGGGGACCGCGGGCCCTTGGGCATCCCACCTGCCCGCCCACGCTGCGCTAGGCGCAGCTCAGACGCAGACCGGGCCGGCCCTCCTGCCCGACAGAAGCTGGCCCGAAGCCACTGGGAGCCACCATTGAGTTGGCACGGCCCCTAAGACCCAGCCACGGCACCCTCGCCCCCACGCCACCGTCCGAGCTCAGGACCCCGCCCCAGGTGGCCGGCAGGCCCGGGGAAGCGGCCCGGGCCCTCGATCCCGCTCCCGCCCCGGGCCATGGCGAAACGGCGGAGGGGCGGGGCGGCTTTTTCCGTATGGAGCTGTGGAGAGCCAGCCCGGCAGACAGGTGGCGGCGCCGGGGCTGGGCTGCAGTGGGGGCGGCCAGGTGCAGGTCGAGGGGCTCGCGGGCCGCACGGACGGCCCCCGGGTCCGCGGCCACGTCTGGTTCCCGTCAGGCCACGCCCGGAGCGTCTGGTGTGCCTCTGCCTTCCAGGGACGCCTTCTGGCCGCCTGGCCGCTCAGGCAGGCGGGGAGCGCCCCATCAGACGCTGGCTGTGGTGGGAGGGGCCTGAGGAGGTGGGGCTTGCAGCTGTGCCGGGCGGGGGCGGAGAGAGCCGCGAACGCCGCGAGCGACAGGAGGAGAAGGCGGAGCGGGAGGCAAAACGCCTGGAGCACCCGGTCTTCCCTGGAGGTCTCCCATCCAAGTTCTAACCAGGCCCGACCCTGCTTAGCTTCCGCGATCGCGGCGAGATCGGGCCCTTCTAGGCTGCTTCGGCAGTGGATGCCGGCGGGGTCGCGGGCTGCCTCTTGAGGCGCAGCTTTCGCAGGCGCTTGGGCCTTACCGTCAGCCCAGCGGCCCGCCCGTCCCGGCAGGGCCCCGCCGCCCGCCTAGGCAGGGGAACGGAGGTCTCGGGCACCTGGGGGTGGCGGAGGTGCTGGCGACCACCCAGCCCAGGGCGGGCGGGAGCCAGCAAACTTTTCGGCGCTTGGCGCCCCGCCCCAGATCCCGCAGGCCGCTCACGGGGAAGTGGCCCAGGAGGCTTCCGGGCCCGGGGACCGCGGGCCCTTGGGCATCCCACCTGCCCGCCCACGCTGCGCTAGGCGCAGCTCAGACGCAGACCGGGCCGGCCCTCCTGCCCGACAGAAGCTGGCCCGAAGCCACTGGGAGCCACCATTGAGTTGGCACGGCCCCTAAGACCCAGCCACGGCACCCTCGCCCCCACGCCACCGTCCGAGCTCAGGACCCCGCCCCAGGTGGCCGGCAGGCCCGGGGAAGCGGCCCGGGCCCTCGATCCCGCTCCCGCCCCGGGCCATGGCGAAACGGCGGAGGGGCGGGGCGGCTTTTTCCGTATGGAGCTGTGGAGAGCCAGCCCGGCAGACAGGTGGCGGCGCCGGGGCTGGGCTGCAGTGGGGGCGGCCAGGTGCAGGTCGAGGGGCTCGCGGGCCGCACGGACGGCCCCCGGGTCCGCGGCCACGTCTGGTTCCCGTCAGGCCACGCCCGGAGCGTCTGGTGTGCCTCTGCCTTCCAGGGACGCCTTCTGGCCGCCTGGCCGCTCAGGCAGGCGGGGAGCGCCCCATCAGACGCTGGCTGTGGTGGGAGGGGCCTGAGGAGGTGGGGCTTGCAGCTGTGCCGGGCGGGGGCGGAGAGAGCCGCGAACGCCGCGAGCGACAGGAGGAGAAGGCGGAGCGGGAGGCAAAACGCCTGGAGCACCCGGTCTTCCCTAGAGGTCTCCCATCCAAGTTCTAACCAGGCCCGACCCTGCTTAGCTTCCGCGATCGCGGCGAGATCGGGCCCTTCTAGGCTGCTTCGGCAGTGGATGCCGGCGGGGTCGCGGGCTGCCTCTTGAGGCGCAGCTTTCGCAGGCGCTTGGGCCTTACCGTCAGCCCAGCGGCCCGCCCGTCCCGGCAGGGCCCCGCCGCCCGCCTAGGCAGGGGAACGGAGGTCTCGGGCACCTGGGGGTGGCGGAGGTGCTGGCGACCACCCAGCCCAGGGCGGGCGGGAGCCAGCAAACTTTTCGGCGCTTGGCGCCCCGCCCCAGATCCCGCAGGCCGCTCACGGGGAAGTGGCCCAGGAGGCTTCCGGGCCCGGGGACCGCGGGCCCTTGGGCATCCCACCTGCCCGCCCACGCTGCGCTAGGCGCAGCTCAGACGCAGACCGGGCCGGCCCTCCTGCCCGACAGAAGCTGGCCCGAAGCCACTGGGAGCCACCATTGAGTTGGCACGGCCCCTAAGACCCAGCCACGGCACCCTCGCCCCCACGCCACCGTCCGAGCTCAGGACCCCGCCCCAGGTGGCCGGCAGGCCCGGGGAAGCGGCCCGGGCCCTCGATCCCGCTCCCGCCCCGGGCCATGGCGAAACGGCGGAGGGGCGGGGCGGCTTTTTCCGTATGGAGCTGTGGAGAGCCAGCCCGGCAGACAGGTGGCGGCGCCGGGGCTGGGCTGCAGTGGGGGCGGCCAGGTGCAGGTCGAGGGGCTCGCGGGCCGCACGGACGGCCCCCGGGTCCGCGGCCACGTCTGGTTCCCGTCAGGCCACGCCCGGAGCGTCTGGTGTGCCTCTGCCTTCCAGGGACGCCTTCTGGCCGCCTGGCCGCTCAGGCAGGCGGGGAGCGCCCCATCAGACGCTGGCTGTGGTGGGAGGGGCCTGAGGAGGTGGGGCTTGCAGCTGTGCCGGGCGGGGGCGGAGAGAGCCGCGAACGCCGCGAGCGACAGGAGGAGAAGGCGGAGCGGGAGGCAAAACGCCTGGAGCACCCGGTCTTCCCTGGAGGTCTCCCATCCAAGTTCTAACCAGGCCCGACCCTGCTTAGCTTCCGCGATCGCGGCGAGATCGGGCCCTTCTAGGCTGCTTCGGCAGTGGATGCCGGCGGGGTCGCGGGCTGCCTCTTGAGGCGCAGCTTTCGCAGGCGCTTGGGCCTTACCGTCAGCCCAGCGGCCCGCCCGTCCCGGCAGGGCCCCGCCGCCCGCCTAGGCAGGGGAACGGAGGTCTCGGGCACCTGGGGGTGGCGGAGGTGCTGGCGACCACCCAGCCCAGGGCGGGCGGGAGCCAGCAAACTTTTCGGCGCTTGGCGCCCCGCCCCAGATCCCGCAGGCCGCTCACAGGGAAGTGGCCCAGGAGGCTTCCGGGCCCGGGGACCGCGGGCCCTTGGGCATCCCACCTGCCCGCCCACGCTGCGCTAGGCGCAGCTCAGACGCAGACCGGGCCGGCCCTCCTGCCCGACAGAAGCTGGCCCGAAGCCACTGGGAGCCACCATTGAGTTGGCACGGCCCCTAAGACCCAGCCACGGCACCCTCGCCCCCACGCCACCGTCCGAGCTCAGGACCCCGCCCCAGGTGGCCGGCAGGCCCGGGGAAGCGGCCCGGGCCCTCGATCCCGCTCCCGCCCCGGGCCATGGCGAAACGGCGGAGGGGCGGGGCGGCTTTTTCCGTATGGAGCTGTGGAGAGCCAGCCCGGCAGACAGGTGGCGGCGCCGGGGCTGGGCTGCAGTGGGGGCGGCCAGGTGCAGGTCGAGGGGCTCGCGGGCCGCACGGACGGCCCCCGGGTCCGCGGCCACGTCTGGTTCCCGTCAGGCCACGCCCGGAGCGTCTGGTGTGCCTCTGCCTTCCAGGGACGCCTTCTGGCCGCCTGGCCGCTCAGGCAGGCGGGGAGCGCCCCATCAGACGCTGGCTGTGGTGGGAGGGGCCTGAGGAGGTGGGGCTTGCAGCTGTGCCGGGCGGGGGCGGAGAGAGCCGCGAACGCCGCGAGCGACAGGAGGAGAAGGCGGAGCGGGAGGCAAAACGCCTGGAGCACCCGGTCTTCCCTAGAGGTCTCCCATCCAAGTTCTAACCAGGCCCGACCCTGCTTAGCTTCCGCGATCGCGGCGAGATCGGGCCCTTCTAGGCTGCTTCGGCAGTGGATGCCGGCGGGGTCGCGGGCTGCCTCTTGAGGCGCAGCTTTCGCAGGCGCTTGGGCCTTACCGTCAGCCCAGCGGCCCGCCCGTCCCGGCAGGGCCCCGCCGCCCGCCTAGGCAGGGGAACGGAGGTCTCGGGCACCTGGGGGTGGCGGAGGTGCTGGCGACCACCCAGCCCAGGGCGGGCGGGAGCCAGCAAACTTTTCGGCGCTTGGCGCCCCGCCCCAGATCCCGCAGGCCGCTCACGGGGAAGTGGCCCAGGAGGCTTCCGGGCCCGGGGACCGCGGGCCCTTGGGCATCCCACCTGCCCGCCCACGCTGCGCTAGGCGCAGCTCAGACGCAGACCGGGCCGGCCCTCCTGCCCGACAGAAGCTGGCCCGAAGCCACTGGGAGCCACCATTGAGTTGGCACGGCCCCTAAGACCCAGCCACGCCACCCTCGCCCCCACGCCACCGTCCGAGCTCAGGACCCCGCCCCAGGTGGCCGGCAGGCCCGGGGAAGCGGCCCGGGCCCTCGATCCCGCTCCCGCCCCGGGCCATGGCGAAACGGCGGAGGGGCGGGGCGGCTTTTTCCGTATGGAGCTGTGGAGAGCCAGCCCGGCAGACAGGTGGCGGCGCCGGGGCTGGGCTGCAGTGGGGGCGGCCAGGTGCAGGTCGAGGGGCTCGCGGGCCGCACGGACGGCCCCCGGGTCCGCGGCCACGTCTGGTTCCCGTCAGGCCACGCCCGGAGCGTCTGGTGTGCCTCTGCCTTCCAGGGACGCCTTCTGGCCGCCTGGCCGCTCAGGCAGGCGGGGAGCGCCCCATCAGACGCTGGCTGTGGTGGGAGGGGCCTGAGGATGTGGGTTTTGCAGCTGTGCCGGGCGGGGGCGGAGAGAGCCGCGAACGCCGCGAGCGACAGGAGGAGAAGGCGGAGCGGGAGGCAAAACGCCTGGAGCACCCGGTCTTCCCTAGAGGTCTCCCATCCAAGTTCTAACCAGGCCCGACCCTGCTTAGCTTCCGCGATCGCGGCGAGATCGGGCCCTTCTAGGCTGCTTCGGCAGTGGATGCCGGCGGGGTCGCGGGCTGCCTCTTGAGGCGCAGCTTTCGCAGGCGCTTGGGCCTTACCGTCAGCCCAGCGGCCCGCCCGTCCCGGCAGGGCCCCGCCGCCCGCCTAGGCAGGGGAACGGAGGTCTCGGGCACCTGGGGGTGGCGGAGGTGCTGGCGACCACCCAGCCCAGGGCGGGCGGGAGCCAGCAAACTTTTCGGCGCTTGGCGCCCCGCCCCAGATCCCGCAGGCCGCTCACGGGGAAGTGGCCCAGGAGGCTTCCGGGCCCGGGGACCGCGGGCCCTTGGGCATCCCACCTGCCCGCCCACGCTGCGCTAGGCGCAGCTCAGACGCAGACCGGGCCGGCCCTCCTGCCCGACAGAAGCTGGCCCGAAGCCACTGGGAGCCACCATTGAGTTGGCACGGCCCCTAAGACCCAGCCACGGCACCCTCGCCCCCACGCCACCGTCCGAGCTCAGGACCCCGCCCCAGGTGGCCGGCAGGCCCGGGGAAGCGGCCCGGGCCCTCGATCCCGCTCCCGCCCCGGGCCATGGCGAAACGGCGGAGGGGCGGCTTTTTCCGTATGGAGCTGTGGAGAGCCAGCCCGGCAGACAGGTGGCGGCGCCGGGGCTGGGCTGCAGTGGGGGCGGCCAGGTGCAGGTCGAGGGGCTCGCGGGCCGCACGGACGGCCCCCGGGTCCGCGGCCACGTCTGGTTCCCGTCAGGCCACGCCCGGAGCGTCTGGTGTGCCTCTGCCTTCCAGGGACGCCTTCTGGCCGCCTGGCCGCTCAGGCAGGCGGGGAGCGCCCCATCAGACGCTGGCTGTGGTGGGAGGGGCCTGAGGAGGTGGGGCTTGCAGCTGTGCCGGGCGGGGGCGGAGAGAGCCGCGAACGCTGCGAGCGACAAGAGGAGAAGGCGGAGCGGGAGGCAAAACGCCTGGAGCACCCGGTCTTCCCTGGAGGTCTCCCATCCAAGTTCTAACCAGGCCCGACCCTGCTTAGCTTCCGCGATCGCGGCGAGATCGGGCCCTTCTAGGCTGCTTCGGCAGTGGATGCCGGCGGGGTCGCGGGCTGCCTCTTGAGGCGCAGCTTTCGCAGGCGCTTGGGCCTTACCGTCAGCCCAGCGGCCCGCCCGTCCCGGCAGGGCCCCGCCGCCCGCCTAGGCAGGGGAACGGAGGTCTCGGGCACCTGGGGGTGGCGGAGGTGCTGGCGACCACCCAGCCCAGGGCGGGCGGGAGCCAGCAAACTTTTCGGCGCTTGGCGCCCCGCCCCAGATCCCGCAGGCCGCTCACGGGGAAGTGGCCCAGGAGGCTTCCGGGCCCGGGGACCGCGGGCCCTTGGGCATCCCACCTGCCCGCCCATGCTGCGCTAGGCGCAGCTCAGACGCAGACCGGGCCGGCCCTCCTGCCCGACAGAAGCTGGCCCGAAGCCACTGGGAGCCACCATTGAGTTGGCACGGCCCCTAAGACCCAGCCACGGCACCCTCGCCCCCACGCCACCGTCCGAGCTCAGGACCCCGCCCCAGGTGGCCGGCAGGCCCGGGGAAGCGGCCCGGGCCCTCGATCCCGCTCCCGCCCCGGGCCATGGCGAAACGGCGGAGGGGCGGCTTTTTCCGTATGGAGCTGTGGAGAGCCAGCCCGGCAGACAGGTGGCGGCGCCGGGGCTGGGCTGCAGTGGGGGCGGCCAGGTGCAGGTCGAGGGGCTCGCGGGCCGCACGGACGGCCCCCGGGTCCGCGGCCACGTCTGGTTCCCGTCAGGCCACGCCCGGAGCGTCTGGTGTGCCTCTGCCTTCCAGGGACGCCTTCTGGCCGCCTGGCCGCTCAGGCAGGCGGGGAGCGCCCCATCAGACGCTGGCTGTGGTGGGAGGGGCCTGAGGAGGTGGGGCTTGCAGCTGTGCCGGGCGGGGGCGGAGAGAGCCGCGAACGCCGCGAGCGACAAGAGGAGAAGGCGGAGCGGGAGGCAAAACGCCTGGAGCACCCGGTCTTCCCTGGAGGTCTCCCATCCAAGTTCTAACCAGGCCCGACCCTGCTTAGCTTCCGCGATCGCGGCGAGATCGGGCCCTTCTAGGCTGCTTCGGCAGTGGATGCCGGCGGGGTCGCGGGCTGCCTCTTGAGGCGCAGCTTTCGCAGGCGCTTGGGCCTTACCGTCAGCCCAGCGGCCCGCCCGTCCCGGCAGGGCCCCGCCGCCCGCCTAGGCAGGGGAACGGAGGTCTCGGGCACCTGGGGGTGGCGGAGGTGCTGGCGACCACCCAGCCCAGGGCGGGCGGGAGCCAGCAAACTTTTCGGCGCTTTGCGCCCCGCCCCAGATCCCGCAGGCCGCTCACGGGGAAGTGGCCCAGGAGGCTTCCGGGCCCGGGGACCGCGGGCCCTTGGGCATCCCACCTGCCCGCCCACGCTGCGCTAGGCGCAGCTCAGACGCAGACCGGGCCGGCCCTCCTGCCCGACAGAAGCTGGCCCGAAGCCACTGGGAGCCACCATTGAGTTGGCACGGCCCCTAAGACCCAGCCACGGCACCCTCGCCCCCACGCCACCGTCCGAGCTCAGGACCCCGCCCCAGGTGGCCGGCAGGCCCGGGGAAGCGGCCCGGGCCCTCGATCCCGCTCCCGCCCCGGGCCATGGCGAAACGGCGGAGGGGCGGCTTTTTCCGTATGGAGCTGTGGAGAGCCAGCCCGGCAGACAGGTGGCGGCGCCGGGGCTGGGCTGCAGTGGGGGCGGCCAGGTGCAGGTCGAGGGGCTCGCGGGCCGCACGGACGGCCCCCGGGTCCGCGGCCACGTCTGGTTCCCGTCAGGCCACGCCCGGAGCGTCTGGTGTGCCTCTGCCTTCCAGGGACGCCTTCTGGCCGCCTGGCCGCTCAGGCAGGCGGGGAGCGCCCCATCAGACGCTGGCTGTGGTGGGAGGGGCCTGAGGAGGTGGGGCTTGCAGCTGTGCCGGGTGGGGGCGGAGAGAGCCGCGAACGCCGCGAGCGACAAGAGGAGAAGGCGGAGCGGGAGGCAAAACGCTTGGAGCACCCGGTCTTCCCTAGAGGTCTCCCATCCAAGTTCTAACCAGGCCCGACCCTGCTTAGCTTCCGCGATCGCGGCGAGATCGGGCCCTTCTAGGCTGCTTCGGCAGTGGATGCCGGCGGGGTCGCGGGCTGCCTCTTGAGGCGCAGCTTTCGCAGGCGCTTGGGCCTTACCGTCAGCCCAGCGGCCCGCCCGTCCCAGCAGGGCCCCGCCGCCCGCCTAGGCAGGGGAACGGAGGTCTCGGGCACCTGGGGGTGGCGGAGGTGCTGGCGACCACCCAGCCCAGGGCGGGCGGGAGCCAGCAAACTTTTCGGCGCTTGGCGCCCCGCCCCAGATCCCGCAGGCCGCTCACGGGGAAGTGGCCCAGGAGGCTTCCGGGCCCGGGGACCGCGGGCCCTTGGGCATCCCACCTGCCCGCCCACGCTGCGCTAGGCGCAGCTCAGAGGCAGACCGGGCCGGCCCTCCTGCCCGACAGAAGCTGGCCCGAAGCCACTGGGAGCCACCATTGAGTTGGCACGGCCCCTAAGACCCAGCCACGGCACCCTCGCCCCCACGCCACCGTCCGAGCTCAGGACCCCGCCCCAGGTGGCCAGCAGGCCCGGGGAAGCGGCCCGGGCCCTCGATCCCGCTCCCGCCCCGGGCCATGGCGAAACGGCGGAGGGGCGGCTTTTTCCGTATGGAGCTGTGGAGAGCCAGCCCGGCAGACAGGTGGCGGCGCCGGGGCTGGGCTGCAGTGGGGGCGGCCAGGTGCAGGTCGAGGGGCTCGCGGGCCGCACGGACGGCCCCCGGGTCCGCGGCCACGTCTGGTTCCCGTCAGGCCACGCCCGGAGCGTCTGGTGTGCCTCTGCCTTCCAGGGACGCCTTCTGGCCGCCTGGCCGCTCAGGCAGGCGGGGAGCGCCCCATCAGACGCTGGCTGTGGTGGGAGGGGCCTGAGGAGGTGGGGCTTGCAGCTGTGCCGGGCGGGGGCGGAGAGAGCCGCGAACGCCGCGAGCGACAAGAGGAGAAGGCGGAGCGGGAGGCAAAACGCCTGGAGCACCCGGTCTTCCCTGGAGGTCTCCCATCCAAGTTCTAACCAGGCCCAACCCTGCTTAGCTTCCGCGATCGCGGCGAGATCGGGCCCTTCTAGGCTGCTTCGGCAGTGGATGCCGGCGGGGTCGCGGGCTGCCTCTTGAGGCGCAGCTTTCGCAGGCGCTTGGGCCTTACCGTCAGCCCAGCGGCCCGCCCGTCCCGGCAGGGCCCCGCCGCCCGCCTAGGCAGGGGAACGGAGGTCTCGGGCACCTGGGGGTGGCGGAGGTGCTGGCGACCACCCAGCCCAGGGCGGGCGGGAGCCAGCAAACTTTTCGGCGCTTGGCGCCCCGCCCCAGATCCCGCAGGCCGCTCACGGGGAAGTGGCCCAGGAGGCTTCCGGGCCCGGGGACCGCGGGCCCTTGGGCATCCCACCTGCCCGCCCACGCTGCGCTAGGCGCAGCTCAGACGCAGACCGGGCCGGCCCTCCTGCCCGACAGAAGCTGGCCCGAAGCCACTGGGAGCCACCATTGAGTTGGCACGGCCCCTAAGACCCAGCCACGGCACCCTCGCCCCCACGCCACCGTCCGAGCTCAGGACCCCGCCCCAGGTGGCCGGCAGGCCCGGGGAAGCGGCCCGGGCCCTCGATCCCGCTCCCGCCCCGGGCCATGGCGAAACGGCGGAGGGGCGGCTTTTTCCGTATGGAGCTGTGGAGAGCCAGCCCGGCAGACAGGTGGCGGCGCCGGGGCTGGGCTGCAGTGGGGGCGGCCAGGTGCAGGTCGAGGGGCTCGCGGGCCGCACGGACGGCCCCCGGGTCCGCGGCCACGTCTAGATCCCGTCAGGCCACGCCCGGAGCGTCTGGTGTGCCTCTGCCTTCCAGGGACGCCTTCTGGCCGCCTGGCCGCTCAGACAGGCGGGGAGCGCCCCATCAGACGCTGGCTGTGGTGGGAGGGGCCTGAGGAGGTGGGGCTTGCAGCTGTGCCGGGCGGGGGCGGAGAGAGCCGCGAACTCCGCGAGCGACAAGAGGAGAAGGCGGAGCGGGAGGCAAAACGCCTGGAGCACCCGGTCTTCCCTAGAGGTCTCCCATCCAAGTTCTAACCAGGCCCGACCCTGCTTAGCTTCCGCGATCGCGGCGAGATCGGGCCCTTCTAGGCTGCTTCGGCAGTGGATGCCGGCGGGGTCGCGGGCTGCCTCTTGAGGCGCAGCTTTCGCAGGCGCTTGGGCCTTACCGTCAGCCCAGCGGCCCGCCCGTCCCGGCAGGGCCCCGCCGCCCGCCTAGGCAGGGGAACGGAGGTCTCGGGCACCTGGGGGTGGCGGAGGTGCTGGCGACCACCCAGCCCAGGGCGGGCGGGAGCCAGCAAACTTTTCGGCGCTTGGCGCCCCGCCCCAGATCCCGCAGGCCGCTCACGGGGAAGTGGCCCAGGAGGCTTCCGGGCCCGGGGACCGCGGGCCCTTGGGCATCCCACCTGCCCGCCCACGCTGCGCTAGGCGCAGCTCAGACGCAGACCGGGCCGGCCCTCCTGCCCGACAGAAGCTGGCCCGAAGCCACTGGGAGCCACCATTGAGTTGGCACGGCCCCTAAGACCCAGCCACGGCACCCTCGCCCCCACGCCACCGTCCGAGCTCAGGACCCCGCCCCAGTGGCCGGCAGGCCCGGGGAAGCGGCCCGGGCCCTCGATCCCGCTCCCGCCCCGGGCCATGGCGAAACGGCGGAGGGGCGGCTTTTTCCGTATGGAGCTGTGGAGAGCCAGCCCGGCAGACAGGTGGCGGCGCCGGGGCTGGGCTGCAGTGGGGGCGGCCAGGTGCAGGTCGAGGGGCTCGCGGGCCGCACGGACGGCCCCCGGGTCCGCGGCCACGTCTGGTTCCCGTCAGGCCACGCCCGGAGCGTCTGGTGTGCCTCTGCCTTCCAGGGACGCCTTCTGGCCGCCTGGCCGCTCAGGCAGGCGGGGAGCGCCCCATCAGACGCTGGCTGTGGTGGGAGGGGCCTGAGGAGGTGGGGCTTGCAGCTGTGCCGGGCGGGGGCGGAGAGAGCCGCGAACGCCGCGAGCGACAAGAGGAGAAGGCGGAGCGGGAGGCAAAACGCCTGGAGCACCCGGTCTTCCCTAGAGGTCTCCCATCCAAGTTCTAACCAGGCCCGACCCTGCTTAGCTTCCGCGATCGCGGCGAGATCGGGCCCTTCTAGGCTGCTTCGGCAGTGGATGCCGGCGGGGTCGCGGGCTGCCTCTTGAGGCGCAGCTTTCGCAGGCGCTTGGGCCTTACCGTCAGCCCAGCGGCCCGCCCGTCCCGGCAGGGCCCCGCCGCCCGCCTAGGCAGGGGAACGGAGGTCTCGGGCACCTGGGGGTGGCGGAGGTGCTGGCGACCACCCAGCCCAGGGCGGGCGGGAGCCAGCAAACTTTTCGGCGCTTGGCGCCCCGCCCCAGATCCCGCAGGCCGCTCACGGGGAAGTGGCCCAGGAGGCTTCCGGGCCCGGGGACCGCGGGCCCTTGGGCATCCCACCTGCCCGCCCACGCTGCGCTAGGCGCAGCTCAGACGCAGACCGGGCCGGCCCTCCTGCCCGACAGAAGCTGGCCCGAAGCCACTGGGAGCCACCATTGAGTTGGCACGGCCCCTAAGACCCAGCCACGCCACCCTCGCCCCCACGCCACCGTCCGAGCTCAGGACCCCGCCCCAGGTGGCCGGCAGGCCCGGGCCCTCGATCCCGCTCCCGCCCCGGGCCATGGCGAAACGGCGGAGGGGCGGCTTTTTCCGTATGGAGCTGTGGAGAGCCAGCCCGGCAGACAGGTGGCGGCGCCGGGGCTGGGCTGCAGTGGGGGCGGCCAGGTGCAGGTCGAGGGGCTCGCGGGCCGCACGGACGGCCCCCGGGTCCGCGGCCACGTCTGGTTCCCGTCAGGCCACGCCCGGAGCGTCTGGTGTGCCTCTGCCTTCCAGGGACGCCTTCTGGCCGCCTGGCCGCTCAGGCAGGCGGGGAGCGCCCCATCAGACGCTGGCTGTGGTGGGAGGGGCCTGAGGAGGTGGGGCTTGCAGCTGTGCCGGGCGGGGGCGGAGAGAGCCGCGAACGCCGCGAGCGACAAGAGGAGAAGGCGGAGCGGGAGGCAAAACGCCTGGAGCACCCGGTCTTCCCTAGAGGTCTCCCATCCAAGTTCTAACCAGGCCCGACCCTGCTTAGCTTCCGCGATCGCGGCGAGATCGGGCCCTTCTAGGCTGCTTCGGCAGTGGATGCCGGCGGGGTCGCGGGCTGCCTCTTGAGGCGCAGCTTCGCAGGCGCTTGGGCCTTACCGTCAGCCCAGCGGCCCGCCCGTCCCGGCAGGGCCCCGCCGCCCGCCTAGGCAGGGGAACGGAGGTCTCGGGCACCTGGGGGTGGCGGAGGTGCTGGCGACCACCCAGCCCAGGGCGGGCGGGAGCCAGCAAACTTTTCGGCGCTTGGCGCCCCGCCCCAGATCCCGCAGGCCGCTCACGGGGAAGTGGCCCAGGAGGCTTCCGGGCCCGGGGACCGCGGGCCCTTGGGCATCCCACCTGCCCGCCCACGCTGCGCTAGGCGCAGCTCAGACGCAGACCGGGCCGGCCCTCCTGCCCGACAGAAGCTGGCCCGAAGCCACTGGGAGCCACCATTGAGTTGGCACGGCCCCTAAGACCCAGCCACGGCACCCTCGCCCCCACGCCACCGTCCGAGCTCAGGACCCCGCCCCAGGTGGCCGGCAGGCCCGGGGAAGCGGCCCGGGCCCTCGATCCCGCTCCCGCCCCGGGCCATGGCGAAACGGCGGAGGGGCGGCTTTTTCCGTATGGAGCTGTGGAGAGCCAGCCCGGCAGACAGGTGGCGGCGCCGGGGCTGGGCTGCAGTGGGGGGCGGCCAGGTGCAGGTCGAGGGGCTCGCGGGCCGCACGGACGGCCCCCGGGTCCGCGGCCACGTCTGGTTCCCGTCAGGCCACGCCCGGAGCGTCTGGTGTGCCTCTGCCTTCCAGGGACGCCTTCTGGCCGCCTGGCCGCTCAGGCAGGCGGGGAGCGCCCCATCAGACGCTGGCTGTGGTGGGAGGGGCCTGAGGAGGTGGGGCTTGCAGCTGTGCCGGGCGGGGGCGGAGAGAGCCGCGAACGCCGCGAGCAACAAGAGGAGAAGGAGGAGCGGGAGGCAAAACGCCTGGAGCACCCGGTCTTCCCTAGAGGTCTCCCATCCAAGTTCTAACCAGGCCCGACCCTGCTTAGCTTCCGCGATCGCGGCGAGATCGGGCCCTTCTAGGCTGCTTCGGCAGTGGATGCCGGCGGGGTCGCGGGCTGCCTCTTGAGGCGCAGCTTCGCAGGCGCTTGGGCCTTACCGTCAGCCCAGCGGCCCGCCCGTCCCGGCAGGGCCCCGCCGCCCGCCTAGGCAGGGGAACGGAGGTCTCGGGCACCTGGGGGTGGCGGAGGTGCTGGCGACCACCCAGCCCAGGGCGGGCGGGAGCCAGCAAACTTTTCGGCGCTTGGCGCCCCGCCCCAGATCCCGCAGGCCGCTCACGGGGAAGTGGCCCAGGAGGCTTCCGGGCCCGGGGACCGCGGGCCCTTGGGCATCCCACCTGCCCGCCCACGCTGCGCTAGGCGCAGCTCAGACGCAGACCGGGCCGGCCCTCCTGCCCGACAGAAGCTGGCCCGAAGCCACTGGGAGCCACCATTGAGTTGGCACGGCCCCTAAGACCCAGCCACGCCACCCTCGCCCCCACGCCACCGTCCGAGCTCAGGACCCCGCCCCAGGTGGCCGGCAGGCCCGGGGAAGCGGCCCGGGCCCTCGATCCCGCTCCCGCCCCGGGCCATGGCGAAACGGCGGAGGGGCGGCTTTTTCCGTATGGAGCTGTGGAGAGCCAGCCCGGCAGACAGGTGGCGGCGCCGGGGCTGGGCTGCAGTGGGGGGCGGCCAGGTGCAGGTCGAGGGGCTCGCGGGCCGCACGGACGGCCCCCGGGTCCGCGGCCACGTCTGGTTCCCGTCAGGCCACGCCCGGAGCGTCTGGTGTGCCTCTGCCTTCCAGGGACGCCTTCTGGCCGCCTGGCCGCTCAGGCAGGCGGGGAGCGCCCCATCAGACGCTGGCTGTGGTGGGAGGGGCCTGAGGAGGTGGGGCTTGCAGCTGTGCCGGGCGGGGGCGGAGAGAGCCGCGAACGCCGCGAGCGACAAGAGGAGAAGGAGGAGCGGGAGGCAAAACGCCTGGAGCACCCGGTCTTCCCTAGAGGTCTCCCATCCAAGTTCTAACCAGGCCCGACCCTGCTTAGCTTCCGCGATCGCGGCGAGATCGGGCCCTTCTAGGCTGCTTCGGCAGTGGATGCCGGCGGGGTCGCGGGCTGCCTCTTGAGGCGCAGCTTCGCAGGCGCTTGGGCCTTACCGTCAGCCCAGCGGCCCGCCCGTCCCGGCAGGGCCCCGCCGCCCGCCTAGGCAGGGGAACGGAGGTCTCGGGCACCTGGGGGTGGCGGAGGTGCTGGCGACCACCCAGCCCAGGGCGGGCGGGAGCCAGCAAACTTTTCGGCGCTTGGCGCCCCGCCCCAGATCCCGCAGGCCGCTCACGGGGAAGTGGCCCAGGAGGCTTCCGGGCCCGGGGACCGCGGGCCCTTGGGCATCCCACCTGCCCGCCCACGCTGCGCTAGGCGCAGCTCAGACGCAGACCGGGCCGGCCCTCCTGCCCGACAGAAGCTGGCCCGAAGCCACTGGGAGCCACCATTGAGTTGGCACGGCCCCTAAGACCCAGCCACGGCACCCTCGCCCCCACGCCACCGTCCGAGCTCAGGACCCCGCCCCAGGTGGCCGGCAGGCCCGGGGAAGCGGCCCGGGCCCTCGATCCCGCTCCCGCCCCGGGCCATGGCGAAACGGCGGAGGGGCGGCTTTTTCCGTATGGAGCTGTGGAGAGCCAGCCCGGCAGACAGGTGGCGGCGCCGGGGCTGGGCTGCAGTGGGGGGCGGCCAGGTGCAGGTCGAGGGGCTCGCGGGCCGCACGGACGGCCCCCGGGTCCGCGGCCACGTCTGGTTCCCGTCAGGCCACGCCCGGAGCGTCTGGTGTGCCTCTGCCTTCCAGGGACGCCTTCTGGCCGCCTGGCCGCTCAGGCAGGCGGGGAGCGCCCCATCAGACGCTGGCTGTGGTGGGAGGGGCCTGAGGAGGTGGGGCTTGCAGCTGTGCCGGGCGGGGGCGGAGAGAGCCGCGAACGCCGCGAGCGACAAGAGGAGAAGGCGGAGCGGGAGGCAAAACGCCTGGAGCACCCGGTCTTCCCTAGAGGTCTCCCATCCAAGTTCTAACCAGGCCCGACCCTGCTTAGCTTCCGCGATCGCGGCGAGATCGGGCCCTTCTAGGCTGCTTCGGCAGTGGATGCCGGCGGGGTCGCGGGCTGCCTCTTGAGGCGCAGCTTCGCAGGCGCTTGGGCCTTACCGTCAGCCCAGCGGCCCGCCCGTCCCGGCAGGGCCCCGCCGCCCGCCTAGGCAGGGGAACGGAGGTCTCGGGCACCTGGGGGTGGCGGAGGTGCTGGCGACCACCCAGCCCAGGGCGGGCGGGAGCCAGCAAACTTTTCGGCGCTTGGCGCCCCGCCCCAGATCCCGCAGGCCGCTCACGGGGAAGTGGCCCAGGAGGCTTCCGGGCCCGGGGACCGCGGGCCCTTGGGCATCCCACCTGCCCGCCCACGCTGCGCTAGGCGCAGCTCAGACGCAGACCGGGCCGGCCCTCCTGCCCGACAGAAGCTGGCCCGAAGCCACTGGGAGCCACCATTGAGTTGGCACGGCCCCTAAGACCCAGCCACGGCACCCTCGCCCCCACGCCACCGTCCGAGCTCAGGACCCCGCCCCAGGTGGCCGGCAGGCCCGGGGAAGCGGCCCGGGCCCTCGATCCCGCTCCCGCCCCGGGCCATGGCGAAACGGCGGAGGGGCGGCTTTTTCCGTATGGAGCTGTGGAGAGCCAGCCCGGCAGACAGGTGGCGGCGCCGGGGCTGGGCTGCAGTGGGGGGCGGCCAGGTGCAGGTCGAGGGGCTCGCGGGCCGCACGGACGGCCCCCGGGTCCGCGGCCACGTCTGGTTCCCGTCAGGCCACGCCCGGAGCGTCTGGTGTGCCTCTGCCTTCCAGGGACGCCTTCTGGCCGCCTGGCCGCTCAGGCAGGCGGGGAGCGCCCCATCAGACGCTGGCTGTGGTGGGAGGGGCCTGAGGAGGTGGGGCTTGCAGCTGTGCCGGGCGGGGGCGGAGAGAGCCGCGAACGCCGCGAGCGACAAGAGGAGAAGGATGAGCGGGAGGCAAAACGCCTGGAGCACCCGGTCTTCCCTAGAGGTCTCCCATCCAAGTTCTAACCAGGCCCGACCCTGCTTAGCTTCCGCGATCGCGGCGAGATCGGGCCCTTCTAGGCTGCTTCGGCAGTGGATGCCGGCGGGGTCGCGGGCTGCCTCTTGAGGCGCAGCTTCGCAGGCGCTTGGGCCTTACCGTCAGCCCAGCGGCCCGCCCGTCCCGGCAGGGCCCCGCCGCCCGCCTAGGCAGGGGAACGGAGGTCTCGGGCACCTGGGGGTGGCGGAGGTGCTGGCGACCACCCAGCCCAGGGCGGGCGGGAGCCAGCAAACTTTTCGGCGCTTGGCGCCCCGCCCCAGATCCCGCAGGCCGCTCACGGGGAAGTGGCCCAGGAGGCTTCCGGGCCCGGGGACCGCGGGCCCTTGGGCATCCCACCTGCCCGCCCACGCTGCGCTAGGCGCAGCTCAGACGCAGACCGGGCCGGCCCTCCTGCCCGACAGAAGCTGGCCCGAAGCCACTGGGAGCCACCATTGAGTTGGCACGGCCCCTAAGACCCAGCCACGGCACCCTCGCCCCCACGCCACCGTCCGAGCTCAGGACCCCGCCCCAGGTGGCCGGCAGGCCCGGGGAAGCGGCCCGGGCCCTCGATCCCGCTCCCGCCCCGGGCCATGGCGAAACGGCGGAGGGGCGGCTTTTTCCGTATGGAGCTGTGGAGAGCCAGCCCGGCAGACAGGTGGCGGCGCCGGGGCTGGGCTGCAGTGGGGGGCGGCCAGGTGCAGGTCGAGGGGCTCGCGGGCCGCACGGACGGCCCCCGGGTCCGCGGCCACGTCTGGTTCCCGTCAGGCCACGCCCGGAGCGTCTGGTGTGCCTCTGCCTTCCAGGGACGCCTTCTGGCCGCCTGGCCGCTCAGGCAGGCGGGGAGCGCCCCATCAGACGCTGGCTGTGGTGGGAGGGGCCTGAGGAGGTGGGGCTTGCAGCTGTGCCGGGCGGGGGCGGAGAGAGCCGCGAACGCCGCGAGCGACAAGAGGAGAAGGAGGAGCGGGAGGCAAAACGCCTGGAGCACCCGGTCTTCCCTAGAGGTCTCCCATCCAAGTTCTAACCAGGCCCGACCCTGCTTAGCTTCCGCGATCGCGGCGAGATCGGGCCCTTCTAGGCTGCTTCGGCAGTGGATGCCGGCGGGGTCGCGGGCTGCCTCTTGAGGCGCAGCTTCGCAGGCGCTTGGGCCTTACCGTCAGCCCAGCGGCCCGCCCGTCCCGGCAGGGCCCCGCCGCCCGCCTAGGCAGGGGAACGGAGGTCTCGGGCACCTGGGGGTGGCGGAGGTGCTGGCGACCACCCAGCCCAGGGCGGGCGGGAGCCAGCAAACTTTTCGGCGCTTGGCGCCCCGCCCCAGATCCCGCAGGCCGCTCACGGGGAAGTGGCCCAGGAGGCTTCCGGGCCCGGGGACCGCGGGCCCTTGGGCATCCCACCTGCCCGCCCACGCTGCGCTAGGCGCAGCTCAGACGCAGACCGGGCCGGCCCTCCTGCCCGACAGAAGCTGGCCCGAAGCCACTGGGAGCCACCATTGAGTTGGCACGGCCCCTAAGACCCAGCCACGCCACCCTCGCCCCCACGCCACCGTCCGAGCTCAGGACCCCGCCCCAGGTGGCCGGCAGGCCCGGGGAAGCGGCCCGGGCCCTCGATCCCGCTCCCGCCCCGGGCCATGGCGAAACGGCGGAGGGGCGGCTTTTTCCGTATGGAGCTGTGGAGAGCCAGCCCGGCAGACAGGTGGCGGCGCCGGGGCTGGGCTGCAGTGGGGGGCGGCCAGGTGCAGGTCGAGGGGCTCGCGGGCCGCACGGACGGCCCCCGGGTCCGCGGCCACGTCTGGTTCCCGTCAGGCCACGCCCGGAGCGTCTGGTGTGCCTCTGCCTTCCAGGGACGCCTTCTGGCCGCCTGGCCGCTCAGGCAGGCGGGGAGCGCCCCATCAGACGCTGGCTGTGGTGGGAGGGGCCTGAGGAGGTGGGGCTTGCAGCTGTGCCGGGCGGGGGCGGAGAGAGCCGCGAACGCCGCGAGCGACAAGAGGAGAAGGAGGAGCGGGAGGCAAAACGCCTGGAGCACCCGGTCTTCCCTAGAGGTCTCCCATCCAAGTTCTAACCAGGCCCGACCCTGCTTAGCTTCCGCGATCGCGGCGAGATCGGGCCCTTCTAGGCTGCTTCGGCAGTGGATGCCGGCGGGGTCGCGGGCTGCCTCTTGAGGCGCAGCTTCGCAGGCGCTTGGGCCTTACCGTCAGCCCAGCGGCCCGCCCGTCCCGGCAGGGCCCCGCCGCCCGCCTAGGCAGGGGAACGGAGGTCTCGGGCACCTGGGGGTGGCGGAGGTGCTGGCGACCACCCAGCCCAGGGCGGGCGGGAGCCAGCAAACTTTTCGGCGCTTGGCGCCCCGCCCCAGATCCCGCAGGCCGCTCACGGGGAAGTGGCCCAGGAGGCTTCCGGGCCCGGGGACCGCGGGCCCTTGGGCATCCCACCTGCCCGCCCACGCTGCGCTAGGCGCAGCTCAGACGCAGACCGGGCCGGCCCTCCTGCCCGACAGAAGCTGGCCCGAAGCCACTGGGAGCCACCATTGAGTTGGCACGGCCCCTAAGACCCAGCCACGGCACCCTCGCCCCCACGCCACCGTCCGAGCTCAGGACCCCGCCCCAGGTGGCCGGCAGGCCCGGGGAAGCGGCCCGGGCCCTCGATCCCGCTCCCGCCCCGGGCCATGGCGAAACGGCGGAGGGGCGGCTTTTTCCGTATGGAGCTGTGGAGAGCCAGCCCGGCAGACAGGTGGCGGCGCCGGGGCTGGGCTGCAGTGGGGGGCGGCCAGGTGCAGGTCGAGGGGCTCGCGGGCCGCACGGACGGCCCCCGGGTCCGCGGCCACGTCTGGTTCCCGTCAGGCCACGCCCGGAGCGTCTGGTGTGCCTCTGCCTTCCAGGGACGCCTTCTGGCCGCCTGGCCGCTCAGGCAGGCGGGGAGCGCCCCATCAGACGCTGGCTGTGGTGGGAGGGGCCTGAGGAGGTGGGGCTTGCAGCTGTGCCGGGCGGGGGCGGAGAGAGCCGCGAACGCCGCGAGCGACAAGAGGAGAAGGCGGAGCGGGAGGCAAAACGCCTGGAGCACCCGGTCTTCCCTAGAGGTCTCCCATCCAAGTTCTAACCAGGCCCGACCCTGCTTAGCTTCCGCGATCGCGGCGAGATCGGGCCCTTCTAGGCTGCTTCGGCAGTGGATGCCGGCGGGGTCGCGGGCTGCCTCTTGAGGCGCAGCTTCGCAGGCGCTTGGGCCTTACCGTCAGCCCAGCGGCCCGCCCGTCCCGGCAGGGCCCCGCCGCCCGCCTAGGCAGGGGAACGGAGGTCTCGGGCACCTGGGGATGGCGGAGGTGCTGGCGACCACCCAGCCCAGGGCGGGCGGGAGCCAGCAAACTTTTCGGCGCTTGGCGCCCCGCCCCAGATCCCGCAGGCCGCTCACGGGGAAGTGGCCCAGGAGGCTTCCGGGCCCGGGGACCGCGGGCCCTTGGGCATCCCACCTGCCCGCCCACGCTGCGCTAGGCGCAGCTCAGACGCAGACCGGGCCGGCCCTCCTGCCCGACAGAAGCTGGCCCGAAGCCACTGGGAGCCACCATTGAGTTGGCACGGCCCCTAAGACCCAGCCACGCCACCCTCGCCCCCACGCCACCGTCCGAGCTCAGGACCCCGCCCCAGGTGGCCGGCAGGCCCTGGGAAGCGGCCCGGGCCCTCGATCCCGCTCCCGCCCCGGGCCATGGCGAAACGGCGGAGGGGCGGCTTTTTCCGTATGGAGCTGTGGAGAGCCAGCCCGGCAGACAGGTGGCGGCGCCGGGGCTGGGCTGCAGTGGGGGGCGGCCAGGTGCAGGTCGAGGGGCTCGCGGGCCGCACGGACGGCCCCCGGGTCCGCGGCCACGTCTGGTTCCCGTCAGGCCACGCCCGGAGCGTCTGGTGTGCCTCTGCCTTCCAGGGACGCCTTCTGGCCGCCTGGCCGCTCAGGCAGGCGGGGAGCGCCCCATCAGACGCTGGCTGTGGTGGGAGGGGCCTGAGGAGGTGGGGCTTGCAGCTGTGCCGGGCGGGGGCGGAGAGAGCCGCGAACGCCGCGAGCGACAAGAGGAGAAGGAGGAGCGGGAGGCAAAACGCCTGGAGCACCCGGTCTTCCCTAGAGGTCTCCCATCCAAGTTCTAACCAGGCCCGACCCTGCTTAGCTTCCGCGATCGCGGCGAGATCGGGCCCTTCTAGGCTGCTTCGGCAGTGGATGCCGGCGGGGTCGCGGGCTGCCTCTTGAGGCGCAGCTTCGCAGGCGCTTGGGCCTTACCGTCAGCCCAGCGGCCCGCCCGTCCCGGCAGGGCCCCGCCGCCCGCCTAGGCAGGGGAACGGAGGTCTCGGGCACCTGGGGGTGGCGGAGGTGCTGGCGACCACCCAGCCCAGGGCGGGCGGGAGCCAGCAAACTTTTCGGCGCTTGGCGCCCCGCCCCAGATCCCGCAGGCCGCTCACGGGGAAGTGGCCCAGGAGGCTTCCGGGCCCGGGGACCGCGGGCCCTTGGGCATCCCACCTGCCCGCCCACGCTGCGCTAGGCGCAGCTCAGACGCAGACCGGGCCGGCCCTCCTGCCCGACAGAAGCTGGCCCGAAGCCACTGGGAGCCACCATTGAGTTGGCACGGCCCCTAAGACCCAGCCACGCCACCCTCGCCCCCACGCCACCGTCCGAGCTCAGGACCCCGCCCCAGGTGGCCGGCAGGCCCGGGGAAGCGGCCCGGGCCCTCGATCCCGCTCCCGCCCCGGGCCATGGCGAAACGGCGGAGGGGCGGCTTTTTCCGTATGGAGCTGTGGAGAGCCAGCCCGGCAGACAGGTGGCGGCGCCGGGGCTGGGCTGCAGTGGGGGGCGGCCAGGTGCAGGTCGAGGGGCTCGCGGGCCGCACGGACGGCCCCCGGGTCCGCGGCCACGTCTGGTTCCCGTCAGGCCACGCCCGGAGCGTCTGGTGTGCCTCTGCCTTCCAGGGACGCCTTCTGGCCGCCTGGCCGCTCAGGCAGGCGGGGAGCGCCCCATCAGACGCTGGCTGTGGTGGGAGGGGCCTGAGGAGGTGGGGCTTGCAGCTGTGCCGGGCGGGGGCGGAGAGAGCCGCGAACGCCGCGAGCGACAAGAGGAGAAGGCGGAGCGGGAGGCAAAACGCCTGGAGCACCCGGTCTTCCCTGGAGGTCTCCCATCCAAGTTCTAACCAGGCCCGACCCTGCTTAGCTTCCGCGATCGCGGCGAGATCGGGCCCTTCTAGGCTGCTTCGGCAGTGGATGCCGGCGGGGTCGCGGGCTGCCTCTTGAGGCGCAGCTTCGCAGGCGCTTGGGCCTTACCGTCAGCCCAGCGGCCCGCCCGTCCCGGCAGGGCCCCGCCGCCCGCCTAGGCAGGGGAACGGAGGTCTCGGGCACCTGGGGGTGGCGGAGGTGCTGGCGACCACCCAGCCCAGGGCGGGCGGGAGCCAGCAAACTTTTCGGCGCTTGGCGCCCCGCCCCAGATCCCGCAGGCCGCTCACGGGGAAGTGGCCCAGGAGGCTTCCGGGCCCGGGGACCGCGGGCCCTTGGGCATCCCACCTGCCCGCCCACGCTGCGCTAGGCGCAGCTCAGACGCAGACCGGGCCGGCCCTCCTGCCCGACAGAAGCTGGCCCGAAGCCACTGGGAGCCACCATTGAGTTGGCACGGCCCCTAAGACCCAGCCACGCCACCCTCGCCCCCACGCCACCGTCCGAGCTCAGGACCCCGCCCCAGGTGGCCGGCAGGCCCGGGGAAGCGGCCCGGGCCCTCGATCCCGCTCCCGCCCCGGGCCATGGCGAAACGGCGGAGGGGCGGCTTTTTCCGTATGGAGCTGTGGAGAGCCAGCCCGGCAGACAGGTGGCGGCGCCGGGGCTGGGCTGCAGTGGGGGGCGGCCAGGTGCAGGTCGAGGGGCTCGCGGGCCGCACGGACGGCCCCCGGGTCCGCGGCCACGTCTGGTTCCCGTCAGGCCACGCCCGGAGCGTCTGGTGTGCCTCTGCCTTCCAGGGACGCCTTCTGGCCGCCTGGCCGCTCAGGCAGGCGGGGAGCGCCCCATCAGACGCTGGCTGTGGTGGGAGGGGCCTGAGGAGGTGGGGCTTGCAGCTGTGCCGGGCGGGGGCGGAGAGAGCCGCGAACGCCGCGAGCGACAAGAGGAGAAGGCGGAGCGGGAGGCAAAACGCCTGGAGCACCCGGTCTTCCCTAGAGGTCTCCCATCCAAGTTCTAACCAGGCCCGACCCTGCTTAGCTTCCGCGATCGCGGCGAGATCGGGCCCTTCTAGGCTGCTTCGGCAGTGGATGCCGGCGGGGTCGCGGGCTGCCTCTTGAGGCGCAGCTTCGCAGGCGCTTGGGCCTTACCGTCAGCCCAGCGGCCCGCCCGTCCCGGCAGGGCCCCGCCGCCCGCCTAGGCAGGGGAACGGAGGTCTCGGGCACCTGGGGGTGGCGGAGGTGCTGGCGACCACCCAGCCCAGGGCGGGCGGGAGCCAGCAAACTTTTCGGCGCTTGGCGCCCCGCCCCAGATCCCGCAGGCCGCTCACGGGGAAGTGGCCCAGGAGGCTTCCGGGCCCGGGGACCGCGGGCCCTTGGGCATCCCACCTGCCCGCCCACGCTGCGCTAGGCGCAGCTCAGACGCAGACCGGGCCGGCCCTCCTGCCCGACAGAAGCTGGCCCGAAGCCACTGGGAGCCACCATTGAGTTGGCACGGCCCCTAAGACCCAGCCACGCCACCCTCGCCCCCACGCCACCGTCCGAGCTCAGGACCCCGCCCCAGGTGGCCGGCAGGCCCGGGGAAGCGGCCCGGGCCCTCGATCCCGCTCCCGCCCCGGGCCATGGCGAAACGGCGGAGGGGCGGCTTTTTCCGTATGGAGCTGTGGAGAGCCAGCCCGGCAGACAGGTGGCGGCGCCGGGGCTGGGCTGCAGTGGGGGGCGGCCAGGTGCAGGTCGAGGGGCTCGCGGGCCGCACGGACGGCCCCCGGGTCCGCGGCCACGTCTGGTTCCCGTCAGGCCACGCCCGGAGCGTCTGGTGTGCCTCTGCCTTCCAGGGACGCCTTCTGGCCGCCTGGCCGCTCAGGCAGGCGGGGAGCGCCCCATCAGACGCTGGCTGTGGTGGGAGGGGCCTGAGGAGGTGGGGCTTGCAGCTGTGCCGGGCGGGGGCGGAGAGAGCCGCGAACGCCGCGAGCGACAAGAGGAGAAGGCGGAGCGGGAGGCAAAACGCCTGGAGCACCCGGTCTTCCCTAGAGGTCTCCCATCCAAGTTCTAACCAGGCCCGACCCTGCTTAGCTTCCGCGATCGCGGCGAGATCGGGCCCTTCTAGGCTGCTTCGGCAGTGGATGCCGGCGGGGTCGCGGGCTGCCTCTTGAGGCGCAGCTTCGCAGGCGCTTGGGCCTTACCGTCAGCCCAGCGGCCCGCCCGTCCCGGCAGGGCCCCGCCGCCCGCCTAGGCAGGGGAACGGAGGTCTCGGGCACCTGGGGGTGGCGGAGGTGCTGGCGACCACCCAGCCCAGGGCGGGCGGGAGCCAGCAAACTTTTCGGCGCTTGGCGCCCCGCCCCAGATCCCGCAGGCCGCTCACGGGGAAGTGGCCCAGGAGGCTTCCGGGCCCGGGGACCGCGGGCCCTTGGGCATCCCACCTGCCCGCCCACGCTGCGCTAGGCGCAGCTCAGACGCAGACCGGGCCGGCCCTCCTGCCCGACAGAAGCTGGCCCGAAGCCACTGGGAGCCACCATTGAGTTGGCACGGCCCCTAAGACCCAGCCACGCCACCCTCGCCCCCACGCCACCGTCCGAGCTCAGGACCCCGCCCCAGGTGGCCGGCAGGCCCGGGGAAGCGGCCCGGGCCCTCGATCCCGCTCCCGCCCCGGGCCATGGCGAAACGGCGGAGGGGCGGCTTTTTCCGTATGGAGCTGTGGAGAGCCAGCCCGGCAGACAGGTGGCGGCGCCGGGGCTGGGCTGCAGTGGGGGGCGGCCAGGTGCAGGTCGAGGGGCTCGCGGGCCGCACGGACGGCCCCCGGGTCCGCGGCCACGTCTGGTTCCCGTCAGGCCACGCCCGGAGCGTCTGGTGTGCCTCTGCCTTCCAGGGACGCCTTCTGGCCGCCTGGCCGCTCAGGCAGGCGGGGAGCGCCCCATCAGACGCTGGCTGTGGTGGGAGGGGCCTGAGGAGGTGGGGCTTGCAGCTGTGCCGGGCGGGGGCGGAGAGAGCCGCGAACGCCGCGAGCGACAAGAGGAGAAGGCGGAGCGGGAGGCAAAACGCCTGGAGCACCCGGTCTTCCCTAGAGGTCTCCCATCCAAGTTCTAACCAGGCCCGACCCTGCTTAGCTTCCGCGATCGCGGCGAGATCGGGCCCTTCTAGGCTGCTTCGGCAGTGGATGCCGGCGGGGTCGCGGGCTGCCTCTTGAGGCGCAGCTTCGCAGGCGCTTGGGCCTTACCGTCAGCCCAGCGGCCCGCCCGTCCCGGCAGGGCCCCGCCGCCCGCCTAGGCAGGGGAACGGAGGTCTCGGGCACCTGGGGGTGGCGGAGGTGCTGGCGACCACCCAGCCCAGGGCGGGCGGGAGCCAGCAAACTTTTCGGCGCTTGGCGCCCCGCCCCAGATCCCGCAGGCCGCTCACGGGGAAGTGGCCCAGGAGGCTTCCGGGCCCGGGGACCGCGGGCCCTTGGGCATCCCACCTGCCCGCCCACGCTGCGCTAGGCGCAGCTCAGACGCAGACCGGGCCGGCCCTCCTGCCCGACAGAAGCTGGCCCGAAGCCACTGGGAGCCACCATTGAGTTGGCACGGCCCCTAAGACCCAGCCACGCCACCCTCGCCCCCACGCCACCGTCCGAGCTCAGGACCCCGCCCCAGGTGGCCGGCAGGCCCGGGGAAGCGGCCCGGGCCCTCGATCCCGCTCCCGCCCCGGGCCATGGCGAAACGGCGGAGGGGCGGCTTTTTCCGTATGGAGCTGTGGAGAGCCAGCCCGGCAGACAGGTGGCGGCGCCGGGGCTGGGCTGCAGTGGGGGGCGGCCAGGTGCAGGTCGAGGGGCTCGCGGGCCGCACGGACGGCCCCCGGGTCCGCGGCCACGTCTGGTTCCCGTCAGGCCACGCCCGGAGCGTCTGGTGTGCCTCTGCCTTCCAGGGACGCCTTCTGGCCGCCTGGCCGCTCAGGCAGGCGGGGAGCGCCCCATCAGACGCTGGCTGTGGTGGGAGGGGCCTGAGGAGGTGGGGCTTGCAGCTGTGCCGGGCGGGGGCGGAGAGAGCCGCGAACGCCGCGAGCGACAAGAGGAGAAGGCGGAGCGGGAGGCAAAACGCCTGGAGCACCCGGTCTTCCCTAGAGGTCTCCCATCCAAGTTCTAACCAGGCCCGACCCTGCTTAGCTTCCGCGATCGCGGCGAGATCGGGCCCTTCTAGGCTGCTTCGGCAGTGGATGCCGGCGGGGTCGCGGGCTGCCTCTTGAGGCGCAGCTTCGCAGGCGCTTGGGCCTTACCGTCAGCCCAGCGGCCCGCCCGTCCCGGCAGGGCCCCGCCGCCCGCCTAGGCAGGGGAACGGAGGTCTCGGGCACCTGGGGGTGGCGGAGGTGCTGGCGACCACCCAGCCCAGGGCGGGCGGGAGCCAGCAAACTTTTCGGCGCTTGGCGCCCCGCCCCAGATCCCGCAGGCCGCTCACGGGGAAGTGGCCCAGGAGGCTTCCGGGCCCGGGGACCGCGGGCCCTTGGGCATCCCACCTGCCCGCCCACGCTGCGCTAGGCGCAGCTCAGACGCAGACCGGGCCGGCCCTCCTGCCCGACAGAAGCTGGCCCGAAGCCACTGGGAGCCACCATTGAGTTGGCACGGCCCCTAAGACCCAGCCACGGCACCCTCGCCCCCACGCCACCGTCCGAGCTCAGGACCCCGCCCCAGGTGGCCGGCAGGCCCGGGGAAGCGGCCCGGGCCCTCGATCCCGCTCCCGCCCCGGGCCATGGCGAAACGGCGGAGGGGCGGCTTTTTCCGTATGGAGCTGTGGAGAGCCAGCCCGGCAGACAGGTGGCGGCGCCGGGGCTGGGCTGCAGTGGGGGGCGGCCAGGTGCAGGTCGAGGGGCTCGCGGGCCGCACGGACGGCCCCCGGGTCCGCGGCCACGTCTGGTTCCCGTCAGGCCACGCCCGGAGCGTCTGGTGTGCCTCTGCCTTCCAGGGACGCCTTCTGGCCGCCTGGCCGCTCAGGCAGGCGGGGAGCGCCCCATCAGACGCTGGCTGTGGTGGGAGGGGCCTGAGGAGGTGGGGCTTGCAGCTGTGCCGGGCGGGGGCGGAGAGAGCCGCGAACGCCGCGAGCGACAAGAGGAGAAGGCGGAGCGGGAGGCAAAACGCCTGGAGCACCCGGTCTTCCCTAGAGGTCTCCCATCCAAGTTCTAACCAGGCCCGACCCTGCTTAGCTTCCGCGATCGCGGCGAGATCGGGCCCTTCTAGGCTGCTTCGGCAGTGGATGCCGGCGGGGTCGCGGGCTGCCTCTTGAGGCGCAGCTTCGCAGGCGCTTGGGCCTTACCGTCAGCCCAGCGGCCCGCCCGTCCCGGCAGGGCCCCGCCGCCCGCCTAGGCAGGGGAACGGAGGTCTCGGGCACCTGGGGGTGGCGGAGGTGCTGGCGACCACCCAGCCCAGGGCGGGCGGGAGCCAGCAAACTTTTCGGCGCTTGGCGCCCCGCCCCAGATCCCGCAGGCCGCTCACGGGGAAGTGGCCCAGGAGGCTTCCGGGCCCGGGGACCGCGGGCCCTTGGGCATCCCACCTGCCCGCCCACGCTGCGCTAGGCGCAGCTCAGACGCAGACCGGGCCGGCCCTCCTGCCCGACAGAAGCTGGCCCGAAGCCACTGGGAGCCACCATTGAGTTGGCACGGCCCCTAAGACCCAGCCACGCCACCCTCGCCCCCACGCCACCGTCCGAGCTCAGGACCCCGCCCCAGGTGGCCGGCAGGCCCGGGGAAGCGGCCCGGGCCCTCGATCCCGCTCCCGCCCCGGGCCATGGCGAAACGGCGGAGGGGCGGCTTTTTCCGTATGGAGCTGTGGAGAGCCAGCCCGGCAGACAGGTGGCGGCGCCGGGGCTGGGCTGCAGTGGGGGGCGGCCAGGTGCAGGTCGAGGGGCTCGCGGGCCGCACGGACGGCCCCCGGGTCCGCGGCCACGTCTGGTTCCCGTCAGGCCACGCCCGGAGCGTCTGGTGTGCCTCTGCCTTCCAGGGACGCCTTCTGGCCGCCTGGCCGCTCAGGCAGGCGGGGAGCGCCCCATCAGACGCTGGCTGTGGTGGGAGGGGCCTGAGGAGGTGGGGCTTGCAGCTGTGCCGGGCGGGGGCGGAGAGAGCCGCGAACGCCGCGAGCGACAAGAGGAGAAGGCGGAGCGGGAGGCAAAACGCCTGGAGCACCCGGTCTTCCCTAGAGGTCTCCCATCCAAGTTCTAACCAGGCCCGACCCTGCTTAGCTTCCGCGATCGCGGCGAGATCGGGCCCTTCTAGGCTGCTTCGGCAGTGGATGCCGGCGGGGTCGCGGGCTGCCTCTTGAGGCGCAGCTTCGCAGGCGCTTGGGCCTTACCGTCAGCCCAGCGGCCCGCCCGTCCCGGCAGGGCCCCGCCGCCCGCCTAGGCAGGGGAACGGAGGTCTCGGGCACCTGGGGGTGGCGGAGGTGCTGGCGACCACCCAGCCCAGGGCGGGCGGGAGCCAGCAAACTTTTCGGCGCTTGGCGCCCCGCCCCAGATCCCGCAGGCCGCTCACGGGGAAGTGGCCCAGGAGGCTTCCGGGCCCGGGGACCGCGGGCCCTTGGGCATCCCACCTGCCCGCCCACGCTGCGCTAGGCGCAGCTCAGACGCAGACCGGGCCGGCCCTCCTGCCCGACAGAAGCTGGCCCGAAGCCACTGGGAGCCACCATTGAGTTGGCACGGCCCCTAAGACCCAGCCACGCCACCCTCGCCCCCACGCCACCGTCCGAGCTCAGGACCCCGCCCCAGGTGGCCGGCAGGCCCGGGGAAGCGGCCCGGGCCCTCGATCCCGCTCCCGCCCCGGGCCATGGCGAAACGGCGGAGGGGCGGCTTTTTCCGTATGGAGCTGTGGAGAGCCAGCCCGGCAGACAGGTGGCGGCGCCGGGGCTGGGCTGCAGTGGGGGCGGCCAGGTGCAGGTCGAGGGGCTCGCGGGCCGCACGGACGGCCCCCGGGTCCGCGGCCACGTCTGGTTCCCGTCAGGCCACGCCCGGAGCGTCTGGTGTGCCTCTGCCTTCCAGGGACGCCTTCTGGCCGCCTGGCCGCTCAGGCAGGCGGGGAGCGCCCCATCAGACGCTGGCTGTGGTGGGAGGGGCCTGAGGAGGTGGGGCTTGCAGCTGTGCCGGGCGGGGGCGGAGAGAGCCGCGAACGCCGCGAGCGACAAGAGGAGAAGGCGGAGCGGGAGGCAAAACGCCTGGAGCACCCGGTCTTCCCTAGAGGTCTCCCATCCAAGTTCTAACCAGGCCCGACCCTGCTTAGCTTCCGCGATCGCGGCGAGATCGGGCCCTTCTAGGCTGCTTCGGCAGTGGATGCCGGCGGGGTCGCGGGCTGCCTCTTGAGGCGCAGCTTCGCAGGCGCTTGGGCCTTACCGTCAGCCCAGCGGCCCGCCCGTCCCGGCAGGGCCCCGCCGCCCGCCTAGGCAGGGGAACGGAGGTCTCGGGCACCTGGGGGTGGCGGAGGTGCTGGCGACCACCCAGCCCAGGGCGGGCGGGAGCCAGCAAACTTTTCGGCGCTTGGCGCCCCGCCCCAGATCCCGCAGGCCGCTCACGGGGAAGTGGCCCAGGAGGCTTCCGGGCCCGGGGACCGCGGGCCCTTGGGCATCCCACCTGCCCGCCCACGCTGCGCTAGGCGCAGCTCAGACGCAGACCGGGCCGGCCCTCCTGCCCGACAGAAGCTGGCCCGAAGCCACTGGGAGCCACCATTGAGTTGGCACGGCCCCTAAGACCCAGCCACGGCACCCTCGCCCCCACGCCACCGTCCGAGCTCAGGACCCCGCCCCAGGTGGCCGGCAGGCCCGGGGAAGCGGCCCGGGCCCTCGATCCCGCTCCCGCCCCGGGCCATGGCGAAACGGCGGAGGGGCGGCTTTTTCCGTATGGAGCTGTGGAGAGCCAGCCCGGCAGACAGGTGGCGGCGCCGGGGCTGGGCTGCAGTGGGGGGCGGCCAGGTGCAGGTCGAGGGGCTCGCGGGCCGCACGGACGGCCCCCGGGTCCGCGGCCACGTCTGGTTCCCGTCAGGCCACGCCCGGAGCGTCTGGTGTGCCTCTGCCTTCCAGGGACGCCTTCTGGCCGCCTGGCCGCTCAGGCAGGCGGGGAGCGCCCCATCAGACGCTGGCTGTGGTGGGAGGGGCCTGAGGAGGTGGGGCTTGCAGCTGTGCCGGGCGGGGGCGGAGAGAGCCGCGAACGCCGCGAGCGACAAGAGGAGAAGGCGGAGCGGGAGGCAAAACGCCTGGAGCACCCGGTCTTCCCTAGAGGTCTCCCATCCAAGTTCTAACCAGGCCCGACCCTGCTTAGCTTCCGCGATCGCGGCGAGATCGGGCCCTTCTAGGCTGCTTCGGCAGTGGATGCCGGCGGGGTCGCGGGCTGCCTCTTGAGGCGCAGCTTCGCAGGCGCTTGGGCCTTACCGTCAGCCCAGCGGCCCGCCCGTCCCGGCAGGGCCCCGCCGCCCGCCTAGGCAGGGGAACGGAGGTCTCGGGCACCTGGGGGTGGCGGAGGTGCTGGCGACCACCCAGCCCAGGGCGGGCGGGAGCCAGCAAACTTTTCGGCGCTTGGCGCCCCGCCCCAGATCCCGCAGGCCGCTCACGGGGAAGTGGCCCAGGAGGCTTCCGGGCCCGGGGACCGCGGGCCCTTGGGCATCCCACCTGCCCGCCCACGCTGCGCTAGGCGCAGCTCAGACGCAGACCGGGCCGGCCCTCCTGCCCGACAGAAGCTGGCCCGAAGCCACTGGGAGCCACCATTGAGTTGGCACGGCCCCTAAGACCCAGCCACGCCACCCTCGCCCCCACGCCACCGTCCGAGCTCAGGACCCCGCCCCAGGTGGCCGGCAGGCCCGGGGAAGCGGCCCGGGCCCTCGATCCCGCTCCCGCCCCGGGCCATGGCGAAACGGCGGAGGGGCGGCTTTTTCCGTATGGAGCTGTGGAGAGCCAGCCCGGCAGACAGGTGGCGGCGCCGGGGCTGGGCTGCAGTGGGGGGCGGCCAGGTGCAGGTCGAGGGGCTCGCGGGCCGCACGGACGGCCCCCGGGTCCGCGGCCACGTCTGGTTCCCGTCAGGCCACGCCCGGAGCGTCTGGTGTGCCTCTGCCTTCCAGGGACGCCTTCTGGCCGCCTGGCCGCTCAGGCAGGCGGGGAGCGCCCCATCAGACGCTGGCTGTGGTGGGAGGGGCCTGAGGAGGTGGGGCTTGCAGCTGTGCCGGGCGGGGGCGGAGAGAGCCGCGAACGCCGCGAGCGACAAGAGGAGAAGGATGAGCGGGAGGCAAAACGCCTGGAGCACCCGGTCTTCCCTAGAGGTCTCCCATCCAAGTTCTAACCAGGCCCGACCCTGCTTAGCTTCCGCGATCGCGGCGAGATCGGGCCCTTCTAGGCTGCTTCGGCAGTGGATGCCGGCGGGGTCGCGGGCTGCCTCTTGAGGCGCAGCTTCGCAGGCGCTTGGGCCTTACCGTCAGCCCAGCGGCCCGCCCGTCCCGGCAGGGCCCCGCCGCCCGCCTAGGCAGGGGAACGGAGGTCTCGGGCACCTGGGGGTGGCGGAGGTGCTGGCGACCACCCAGCCCAGGGCGGGCGGGAGCCAGCAAACTTTTCGGCGCTTGGCGCCCCGCCCCAGATCCCGCAGGCCGCTCACGGGGAAGTGGCCCAGGAGGCTTCCGGGCCCGGGGACCGCGGGCCCTTGGGCATCCCACCTGCCCGCCCACGCTGCGCTAGGCGCAGCTCAGACGCAGACCGGGCCGGCCCTCCTGCCCGACAGAAGCTGGCCCGAAGCCACTGGGAGCCACCATTGAGTTGGCACGGCCCCTAAGACCCAGCCACGGCACCCTCGCCCCCACGCCACCGTCCGAGCTCAGGACCCCGCCCCAGGTGGCCGGCAGGCCCGGGGAAGCGGCCCGGGCCCTCGATCCCGCTCCCGCCCCGGGCCATGGCGAAACGGCGGAGGGGCGGCTTTTTCCGTATGGAGCTGTGGAGAGCCAGCCCGGCAGACAGGTGGCGGCGCCGGGGCTGGGCTGCAGTGGGGGGCGGCCAGGTGCAGGTCGAGGGGCTCGCGGGCCGCACGGACGGCCCCCGGGTCCGCGGCCACGTCTGGTTCCCGTCAGGCCACGCCCGGAGCGTCTGGTGTGCCTCTGCCTTCCAGGGACGCCTTCTGGCCGCCTGGCCGCTCAGGCAGGCGGGGAGCGCCCCATCAGACGCTGGCTGTGGTGGGAGGGGCCTGAGGAGGTGGGGCTTGCAGCTGTGCCGGGCGGGGGCGGAGAGAGCCGCGAACGCCGCGAGCGACAAGAGGAGAAGGAGGAGCGGGAGGCAAAACGCCTGGAGCACCCGGTCTTCCCTAGAGGTCTCCCATCCAAGTTCTAACCAGGCCCGACCCTGCTTAGCTTCCGCGATCGCGGCGAGATCGGGCCCTTCTAGGCTGCTTCGGCAGTGGATGCCGGCGGGGTCGCGGGCTGCCTCTTGAGGCGCAGCTTCGCAGGCGCTTGGGCCTTACCGTCAGCCCAGCGGCCCGCCCGTCCCGGCAGGGCCCCGCCGCCCGCCTAGGCAGGGGAACGGAGGTCTCGGGCACCTGGGGGTGGCGGAGGTGCTGGCGACCACCCAGCCCAGGGCGGGCGGGAGCCAGCAAACTTTTCGGCGCTTGGCGCCCCGCCCCAGATCCCGCAGGCCGCTCACGGGGAAGTGGCCCAGGAGGCTTCCGGGCCCGGGGACCGCGGGCCCTTGGGCATCCCACCTGCCCGCCCACGCTGCGCTAGGCGCAGCTCAGACGCAGACCGGGCCGGCCCTCCTGCCCGACAGAAGCTGGCCCGAAGCCACTGGGAGCCACCATTGAGTTGGCACGGCCCCTAAGACCCAGCCACGCCACCCTCGCCCCCACGCCACCGTCCGAGCTCAGGACCCCGCCCCAGGTGGCCGGCAGGCCCGGGGAAGCGGCCCGGGCCCTCGATCCCGCTCCCGCCCCGGGCCATGGCGAAACGGCGGAGGGGCGGCTTTTTCCGTATGGAGCTGTGGAGAGCCAGCCCGGCAGACAGGTGGCGGCGCCGGGGCTGGGCTGCAGTGGGGGGCGGCCAGGTGCAGGTCGAGGGGCTCGCGGGCCGCACGGACGGCCCCCGGGTCCGCGGCCACGTCTGGTTCCCGTCAGGCCACGCCCGGAGCGTCTGGTGTGCCTCTGCCTTCCAGGGACGCCTTCTGGCCGCCTGGCCGCTCAGGCAGGCGGGGAGCGCCCCATCAGACGCTGGCTGTGGTGGGAGGGGCCTGAGGAGGTGGGGCTTGCAGCTGTGCCGGGCGGGGGCGGAGAGAGCCGCGAACGCCGCGAGCGACAAGAGGAGAAGGAGGAGCGGGAGGCAAAACGCCTGGAGCACCCGGTCTTCCCTAGAGGTCTCCCATCCAAGTTCTAACCAGGCCCGACCCTGCTTAGCTTCCGCGATCGCGGCGAGATCGGGCCCTTCTAGGCTGCTTCGGCAGTGGATGCCGGCGGGGTCGCGGGCTGCCTCTTGAGGCGCAGCTTCGCAGGCGCTTGGGCCTTACCGTCAGCCCAGCGGCCCGCCCGTCCCGGCAGGGCCCCGCCGCCCGCCTAGGCAGGGGAACGGAGGTCTCGGGCACCTGGGGGTGGCGGAGGTGCTGGCGACCACCCAGCCCAGGGCGGGCGGGAGCCAGCAAACTTTTCGGCGCTTGGCGCCCCGCCCCAGATCCCGCAGGCCGCTCACGGGGAAGTGGCCCAGGAGGCTTCCGGGCCCGGGGACCGCGGGCCCTTGGGCATCCCACCTGCCCGCCCACGCTGCGCTAGGCGCAGCTCAGACGCAGACCGGGCCGGCCCTCCTGCCCGACAGAAGCTGGCCCGAAGCCACTGGGAGCCACCATTGAGTTGGCACGGCCCCTAAGACCCAGCCACGGCACCCTCGCCCCCACGCCACCGTCCGAGCTCAGGACCCCGCCCCAGGTGGCCGGCAGGCCCGGGGAAGCGGCCCGGGCCCTCGATCCCGCTCCCGCCCCGGGCCATGGCGAAACGGCGGAGGGGCGGCTTTTTCCGTATGGAGCTGTGGAGAGCCAGCCCGGCAGACAGGTGGCGGCGCCGGGGCTGGGCTGCAGTGGGGGGCGGCCAGGTGCAGGTCGAGGGGCTCGCGGGCCGCACGGACGGCCCCCGGGTCCGCGGCCACGTCTGGTTCCCGTCAGGCCACGCCCGGAGCGTCTGGTGTGCCTCTGCCTTCCAGGGACGCCTTCTGGCCGCCTGGCCGCTCAGGCAGGCGGGGAGCGCCCCATCAGACGCTGGCTGTGGTGGGAGGGGCCTGAGGAGGTGGGGCTTGCAGCTGTGCCGGGCGGGGGCGGAGAGAGCCGCGAACGCCGCGAGCGACAAGAGGAGAAGGCGGAGCGGGAGGCAAAACGCCTGGAGCACCCGGTCTTCCCTAGAGGTCTCCCATCCAAGTTCTAACCAGGCCCGACCCTGCTTAGCTTCCGCGATCGCGGCGAGATCGGGCCCTTCTAGGCTGCTTCGGCAGTGGATGCCGGCGGGGTCGCGGGCTGCCTCTTGAGGCGCAGCTTCGCAGGCGCTTGGGCCTTACCGTCAGCCCAGCGGCCCGCCCGTCCCGGCAGGGCCCCGCCGCCCGCCTAGGCAGGGGAACGGAGGTCTCGGGCACCTGGGGATGGCGGAGGTGCTGGCGACCACCCAGCCCAGGGCGGGCGGGAGCCAGCAAACTTTTCGGCGCTTGGCGCCCCGCCCCAGATCCCGCAGGCCGCTCACGGGGAAGTGGCCCAGGAGGCTTCCGGGCCCGGGGACCGCGGGCCCTTGGGCATCCCACCTGCCCGCCCACGCTGCGCTAGGCGCAGCTCAGACGCAGACCGGGCCGGCCCTCCTGCCCGACAGAAGCTGGCCCGAAGCCACTGGGAGCCACCATTGAGTTGGCACGGCCCCTAAGACCCAGCCACGCCACCCTCGCCCCCACGCCACCGTCCGAGCTCAGGACCCCGCCCCAGGTGGCCGGCAGGCCCTGGGAAGCGGCCCGGGCCCTCGATCCCGCTCCCGCCCCGGGCCATGGCGAAACGGCGGAGGGGCGGCTTTTTCCGTATGGAGCTGTGGAGAGCCAGCCCGGCAGACAGGTGGCGGCGCCGGGGCTGGGCTGCAGTGGGGGGCGGCCAGGTGCAGGTCGAGGGGCTCGCGGGCCGCACGGACGGCCCCCGGGTCCGCGGCCACGTCTGGTTCCCGTCAGGCCACGCCCGGAGCGTCTGGTGTGCCTCTGCCTTCCAGGGACGCCTTCTGGCCGCCTGGCCGCTCAGGCAGGCGGGGAGCGCCCCATCAGACGCTGGCTGTGGTGGGAGGGGCCTGAGGAGGTGGGGCTTGCAGCTGTGCCGGGCGGGGGCGGAGAGAGCCGCGAACGCCGCGAGCGACAAGAGGAGAAGGAGGAGCGGGAGGCAAAACGCCTGGAGCACCCGGTCTTCCCTAGAGGTCTCCCATCCAAGTTCTAACCAGGCCCGACCCTGCTTAGCTTCCGCGATCGCGGCGAGATCGGGCCCTTCTAGGCTGCTTCGGCAGTGGATGCCGGCGGGGTCGCGGGCTGCCTCTTGAGGCGCAGCTTCGCAGGCGCTTGGGCCTTACCGTCAGCCCAGCGGCCCGCCCGTCCCGGCAGGGCCCCGCCGCCCGCCTAGGCAGGGGAACGGAGGTCTCGGGCACCTGGGGGTGGCGGAGGTGCTGGCGACCACCCAGCCCAGGGCGGGCGGGAGCCAGCAAACTTTTCGGCGCTTGGCGCCCCGCCCCAGATCCCGCAGGCCGCTCACGGGGAAGTGGCCCAGGAGGCTTCCGGGCCCGGGGACCGCGGGCCCTTGGGCATCCCACCTGCCCGCCCACGCTGCGCTAGGCGCAGCTCAGACGCAGACCGGGCCGGCCCTCCTGCCCGACAGAAGCTGGCCCGAAGCCACTGGGAGCCACCATTGAGTTGGCACGGCCCCTAAGACCCAGCCACGCCACCCTCGCCCCCACGCCACCGTCCGAGCTCAGGACCCCGCCCCAGGTGGCCGGCAGGCCCGGGGAAGCGGCCCGGGCCCTCGATCCCGCTCCCGCCCCGGGCCATGGCGAAACGGCGGAGGGGCGGCTTTTTCCGTATGGAGCTGTGGAGAGCCAGCCCGGCAGACAGGTGGCGGCGCCGGGGCTGGGCTGCAGTGGGGGGCGGCCAGGTGCAGGTCGAGGGGCTCGCGGGCCGCACGGACGGCCCCCGGGTCCGCGGCCACGTCTGGTTCCCGTCAGGCCACGCCCGGAGCGTCTGGTGTGCCTCTGCCTTCCAGGGACGCCTTCTGGCCGCCTGGCCGCTCAGGCAGGCGGGGAGCGCCCCATCAGACGCTGGCTGTGGTGGGAGGGGCCTGAGGAGGTGGGGCTTGCAGCTGTGCCGGGCGGGGGCGGAGAGAGCCGCGAACGCCGCGAGCGACAAGAGGAGAAGGCGGAGCGGGAGGCAAAACGCCTGGAGCACCCGGTCTTCCCTGGAGGTCTCCCATCCAAGTTCTAACCAGGCCCGACCCTGCTTAGCTTCCGCGATCGCGGCGAGATCGGGCCCTTCTAGGCTGCTTCGGCAGTGGATGCCGGCGGGGTCGCGGGCTGCCTCTTGAGGCGCAGCTTCGCAGGCGCTTGGGCCTTACCGTCAGCCCAGCGGCCCGCCCGTCCCGGCAGGGCCCCGCCGCCCGCCTAGGCAGGGGAACGGAGGTCTCGGGCACCTGGGGGTGGCGGAGGTGCTGGCGACCACCCAGCCCAGGGCGGGCGGGAGCCAGCAAACTTTTCGGCGCTTGGCGCCCCGCCCCAGATCCCGCAGGCCGCTCACGGGGAAGTGGCCCAGGAGGCTTCCGGGCCCGGGGACCGCGGGCCCTTGGGCATCCCACCTGCCCGCCCACGCTGCGCTAGGCGCAGCTCAGACGCAGACCGGGCCGGCCCTCCTGCCCGACAGAAGCTGGCCCGAAGCCACTGGGAGCCACCATTGAGTTGGCACGGCCCCTAAGACCCAGCCACGCCACCCTCGCCCCCACGCCACCGTCCGAGCTCAGGACCCCGCCCCAGGTGGCCGGCAGGCCCGGGGAAGCGGCCCGGGCCCTCGATCCCGCTCCCGCCCCGGGCCATGGCGAAACGGCGGAGGGGCGGCTTTTTCCGTATGGAGCTGTGGAGAGCCAGCCCGGCAGACAGGTGGCGGCGCCGGGGCTGGGCTGCAGTGGGGGGCGGCCAGGTGCAGGTCGAGGGGCTCGCGGGCCGCACGGACGGCCCCCGGGTCCGCGGCCACGTCTGGTTCCCGTCAGGCCACGCCCGGAGCGTCTGGTGTGCCTCTGCCTTCCAGGGACGCCTTCTGGCCGCCTGGCCGCTCAGGCAGGCGGGGAGCGCCCCATCAGACGCTGGCTGTGGTGGGAGGGGCCTGAGGAGGTGGGGCTTGCAGCTGTGCCGGGCGGGGGCGGAGAGAGCCGCGAACGCCGCGAGCGACAAGAGGAGAAGGCGGAGCGGGAGGCAAAACGCCTGGAGCACCCGGTCTTCCCTAGAGGTCTCCCATCCAAGTTCTAACCAGGCCCGACCCTGCTTAGCTTCCGCGATCGCGGCGAGATCGGGCCCTTCTAGGCTGCTTCGGCAGTGGATGCCGGCGGGGTCGCGGGCTGCCTCTTGAGGCGCAGCTTCGCAGGCGCTTGGGCCTTACCGTCAGCCCAGCGGCCCGCCCGTCCCGGCAGGGCCCCGCCGCCCGCCTAGGCAGGGGAACGGAGGTCTCGGGCACCTGGGGGTGGCGGAGGTGCTGGCGACCACCCAGCCCAGGGCGGGCGGGAGCCAGCAAACTTTTCGGCGCTTGGCGCCCCGCCCCAGATCCCGCAGGCCGCTCACGGGGAAGTGGCCCAGGAGGCTTCCGGGCCCGGGGACCGCGGGCCCTTGGGCATCCCACCTGCCCGCCCACGCTGCGCTAGGCGCAGCTCAGACGCAGACCGGGCCGGCCCTCCTGCCCGACAGAAGCTGGCCCGAAGCCACTGGGAGCCACCATTGAGTTGGCACGGCCCCTAAGACCCAGCCACGCCACCCTCGCCCCCACGCCACCGTCCGAGCTCAGGACCCCGCCCCAGGTGGCCGGCAGGCCCGGGGAAGCGGCCCGGGCCCTCGATCCCGCTCCCGCCCCGGGCCATGGCGAAACGGCGGAGGGGCGGCTTTTTCCGTATGGAGCTGTGGAGAGCCAGCCCGGCAGACAGGTGGCGGCGCCGGGGCTGGGCTGCAGTGGGGGGCGGCCAGGTGCAGGTCGAGGGGCTCGCGGGCCGCACGGACGGCCCCCGGGTCCGCGGCCACGTCTGGTTCCCGTCAGGCCACGCCCGGAGCGTCTGGTGTGCCTCTGCCTTCCAGGGACGCCTTCTGGCCGCCTGGCCGCTCAGGCAGGCGGGGAGCGCCCCATCAGACGCTGGCTGTGGTGGGAGGGGCCTGAGGAGGTGGGGCTTGCAGCTGTGCCGGGCGGGGGCGGAGAGAGCCGCGAACGCCGCGAGCGACAAGAGGAGAAGGCGGAGCGGGAGGCAAAACGCCTGGAGCACCCGGTCTTCCCTAGAGGTCTCCCATCCAAGTTCTAACCAGGCCCGACCCTGCTTAGCTTCCGCGATCGCGGCGAGATCGGGCCCTTCTAGGCTGCTTCGGCAGTGGATGCCGGCGGGGTCGCGGGCTGCCTCTTGAGGCGCAGCTTCGCAGGCGCTTGGGCCTTACCGTCAGCCCAGCGGCCCGCCCGTCCCGGCAGGGCCCCGCCGCCCGCCTAGGCAGGGGAACGGAGGTCTCGGGCACCTGGGGGTGGCGGAGGTGCTGGCGACCACCCAGCCCAGGGCGGGCGGGAGCCAGCAAACTTTTCGGCGCTTGGCGCCCCGCCCCAGATCCCGCAGGCCGCTCACGGGGAAGTGGCCCAGGAGGCTTCCGGGCCCGGGGACCGCGGGCCCTTGGGCATCCCACCTGCCCGCCCACGCTGCGCTAGGCGCAGCTCAGACGCAGACCGGGCCGGCCCTCCTGCCCGACAGAAGCTGGCCCGAAGCCACTGGGAGCCACCATTGAGTTGGCACGGCCCCTAAGACCCAGCCACGCCACCCTCGCCCCCACGCCACCGTCCGAGCTCAGGACCCCGCCCCAGGTGGCCGGCAGGCCCGGGGAAGCGGCCCGGGCCCTCGATCCCGCTCCCGCCCCGGGCCATGGCGAAACGGCGGAGGGGCGGCTTTTTCCGTATGGAGCTGTGGAGAGCCAGCCCGGCAGACAGGTGGCGGCGCCGGGGCTGGGCTGCAGTGGGGGGCGGCCAGGTGCAGGTCGAGGGGCTCGCGGGCCGCACGGACGGCCCCCGGGTCCGCGGCCACGTCTGGTTCCCGTCAGGCCACGCCCGGAGCGTCTGGTGTGCCTCTGCCTTCCAGGGACGCCTTCTGGCCGCCTGGCCGCTCAGGCAGGCGGGGAGCGCCCCATCAGACGCTGGCTGTGGTGGGAGGGGCCTGAGGAGGTGGGGCTTGCAGCTGTGCCGGGCGGGGGCGGAGAGAGCCGCGAACGCCGCGAGCGACAAGAGGAGAAGGCGGAGCGGGAGGCAAAACGCCTGGAGCACCCGGTCTTCCCTAGAGGTCTCCCATCCAAGTTCTAACCAGGCCCGACCCTGCTTAGCTTCCGCGATCGCGGCGAGATCGGGCCCTTCTAGGCTGCTTCGGCAGTGGATGCCGGCGGGGTCGCGGGCTGCCTCTTGAGGCGCAGCTTCGCAGGCGCTTGGGCCTTACCGTCAGCCCAGCGGCCCGCCCGTCCCGGCAGGGCCCCGCCGCCCGCCTAGGCAGGGGAACGGAGGTCTCGGGCACCTGGGGGTGGCGGAGGTGCTGGCGACCACCCAGCCCAGGGCGGGCGGGAGCCAGCAAACTTTTCGGCGCTTGGCGCCCCGCCCCAGATCCCGCAGGCCGCTCACGGGGAAGTGGCCCAGGAGGCTTCCGGGCCCGGGGACCGCGGGCCCTTGGGCATCCCACCTGCCCGCCCACGCTGCGCTAGGCGCAGCTCAGACGCAGACCGGGCCGGCCCTCCTGCCCGACAGAAGCTGGCCCGAAGCCACTGGGAGCCACCATTGAGTTGGCACGGCCCCTAAGACCCAGCCACGCCACCCTCGCCCCCACGCCACCGTCCGAGCTCAGGACCCCGCCCCAGGTGGCCGGCAGGCCCGGGGAAGCGGCCCGGGCCCTCGATCCCGCTCCCGCCCCGGGCCATGGCGAAACGGCGGAGGGGCGGCTTTTTCCGTATGGAGCTGTGGAGAGCCAGCCCGGCAGACAGGTGGCGGCGCCGGGGCTGGGCTGCAGTGGGGGGCGGCCAGGTGCAGGTCGAGGGGCTCGCGGGCCGCACGGACGGCCCCCGGGTCCGCGGCCACGTCTGGTTCCCGTCAGGCCACGCCCGGAGCGTCTGGTGTGCCTCTGCCTTCCAGGGACGCCTTCTGGCCGCCTGGCCGCTCAGGCAGGCGGGGAGCGCCCCATCAGACGCTGGCTGTGGTGGGAGGGGCCTGAGGAGGTGGGGCTTGCAGCTGTGCCGGGCGGGGGCGGAGAGAGCCGCGAACGCCGCGAGCGACAAGAGGAGAAGGCGGAGCGGGAGGCAAAACGCCTGGAGCACCCGGTCTTCCCTAGAGGTCTCCCATCCAAGTTCTAACCAGGCCCGACCCTGCTTAGCTTCCGCGATCGCGGCGAGATCGGGCCCTTCTAGGCTGCTTCGGCAGTGGATGCCGGCGGGGTCGCGGGCTGCCTCTTGAGGCGCAGCTTCGCAGGCGCTTGGGCCTTACCGTCAGCCCAGCGGCCCGCCCGTCCCGGCAGGGCCCCGCCGCCCGCCTAGGCAGGGGAACGGAGGTCTCGGGCACCTGGGGGTGGCGGAGGTGCTGGCGACCACCCAGCCCAGGGCGGGCGGGAGCCAGCAAACTTTTCGGCGCTTGGCGCCCCGCCCCAGATCCCGCAGGCCGCTCACGGGGAAGTGGCCCAGGAGGCTTCCGGGCCCGGGGACCGCGGGCCCTTGGGCATCCCACCTGCCCGCCCACGCTGCGCTAGGCGCAGCTCAGACGCAGACCGGGCCGGCCCTCCTGCCCGACAGAAGCTGGCCCGAAGCCACTGGGAGCCACCATTGAGTTGGCACGGCCCCTAAGACCCAGCCACGGCACCCTCGCCCCCACGCCACCGTCCGAGCTCAGGACCCCGCCCCAGGTGGCCGGCAGGCCCGGGGAAGCGGCCCGGGCCCTCGATCCCGCTCCCGCCCCGGGCCATGGCGAAACGGCGGAGGGGCGGCTTTTTCCGTATGGAGCTGTGGAGAGCCAGCCCGGCAGACAGGTGGCGGCGCCGGGGCTGGGCTGCAGTGGGGGGCGGCCAGGTGCAGGTCGAGGGGCTCGCGGGCCGCACGGACGGCCCCCGGGTCCGCGGCCACGTCTGGTTCCCGTCAGGCCACGCCCGGAGCGTCTGGTGTGCCTCTGCCTTCCAGGGACGCCTTCTGGCCGCCTGGCCGCTCAGGCAGGCGGGGAGCGCCCCATCAGACGCTGGCTGTGGTGGGAGGGGCCTGAGGAGGTGGGGCTTGCAGCTGTGCCGGGCGGGGGCGGAGAGAGCCGCGAACGCCGCGAGCGACAAGAGGAGAAGGCGGAGCGGGAGGCAAAACGCCTGGAGCACCCGGTCTTCCCTAGAGGTCTCCCATCCAAGTTCTAACCAGGCCCGACCCTGCTTAGCTTCCGCGATCGCGGCGAGATCGGGCCCTTCTAGGCTGCTTCGGCAGTGGATGCCGGCGGGGTCGCGGGCTGCCTCTTGAGGCGCAGCTTCGCAGGCGCTTGGGCCTTACCGTCAGCCCAGCGGCCCGCCCGTCCCGGCAGGGCCCCGCCGCCCGCCTAGGCAGGGGAACGGAGGTCTCGGGCACCTGGGGGTGGCGGAGGTGCTGGCGACCACCCAGCCCAGGGCGGGCGGGAGCCAGCAAACTTTTCGGCGCTTGGCGCCCCGCCCCAGATCCCGCAGGCCGCTCACGGGGAAGTGGCCCAGGAGGCTTCCGGGCCCGGGGACCGCGGGCCCTTGGGCATCCCACCTGCCCGCCCACGCTGCGCTAGGCGCAGCTCAGACGCAGACCGGGCCGGCCCTCCTGCCCGACAGAAGCTGGCCCGAAGCCACTGGGAGCCACCATTGAGTTGGCACGGCCCCTAAGACCCAGCCACGCCACCCTCGCCCCCACGCCACCGTCCGAGCTCAGGACCCCGCCCCAGGTGGCCGGCAGGCCCGGGGAAGCGGCCCGGGCCCTCGATCCCGCTCCCGCCCCGGGCCATGGCGAAACGGCGGAGGGGCGGCTTTTTCCGTATGGAGCTGTGGAGAGCCAGCCCGGCAGACAGGTGGCGGCGCCGGGGCTGGGCTGCAGTGGGGGGCGGCCAGGTGCAGGTCGAGGGGCTCGCGGGCCGCACGGACGGCCCCCGGGTCCGCGGCCACGTCTGGTTCCCGTCAGGCCACGCCCGGAGCGTCTGGTGTGCCTCTGCCTTCCAGGGACGCCTTCTGGCCGCCTGGCCGCTCAGGCAGGCGGGGAGCGCCCCATCAGACGCTGGCTGTGGTGGGAGGGGCCTGAGGAGGTGGGGCTTGCAGCTGTGCCGGGCGGGGGCGGAGAGAGCCGCGAACGCCGCGAGCGACAAGAGGAGAAGGCGGAGCGGGAGGCAAAACGCCTGGAGCACCCGGTCTTCCCTAGAGGTCTCCCATCCAAGTTCTAACCAGGCCCGACCCTGCTTAGCTTCCGCGATCGCGGCGAGATCGGGCCCTTCTAGGCTGCTTCGGCAGTGGATGCCGGCGGGGTCGCGGGCTGCCTCTTGAGGCGCAGCTTCGCAGGCGCTTGGGCCTTACCGTCAGCCCAGCGGCCCGCCCGTCCCGGCAGGGCCCCGCCGCCCGCCTAGGCAGGGGAACGGAGGTCTCGGGCACCTGGGGGTGGCGGAGGTGCTGGCGACCACCCAGCCCAGGGCGGGCGGGAGCCAGCAAACTTTTCGGCGCTTGGCGCCCCGCCCCAGATCCCGCAGGCCGCTCACGGGGAAGTGGCCCAGGAGGCTTCCGGGCCCGGGGACCGCGGGCCCTTGGGCATCCCACCTGCCCGCCCACGCTGCGCTAGGCGCAGCTCAGACGCAGACCGGGCCGGCCCTCCTGCCCGACAGAAGCTGGCCCGAAGCCACTGGGAGCCACCATTGAGTTGGCACGGCCCCTAAGACCCAGCCACGCCACCCTCGCCCCCACGCCACCGTCCGAGCTCAGGACCCCGCCCCAGGTGGCCGGCAGGCCCGGGGAAGCGGCCCGGGCCCTCGATCCCGCTCCCGCCCCGGGCCATGGCGAAACGGCGGAGGGGCGGCTTTTTCCGTATGGAGCTGTGGAGAGCCAGCCCGGCAGACAGGTGGCGGCGCCGGGGCTGGGCTGCAGTGGGGGGCGGCCAGGTGCAGGTCGAGGGGCTCGCGGGCCGCACGGACGGCCCCCGGGTCCGCGGCCACGTCTGGTTCCCGTCAGGCCACGCCCGGAGCGTCTGGTGTGCCTCTGCCTTCCAGGGACGCCTTCTGGCCGCCTGGCCGCTCAGGCAGGCGGGGAGCGCCCCATCAGACGCTGGCTGTGGTGGGAGGGGCCTGAGGAGGTGGGGCTTGCAGCTGTGCCGGGCGGGGGCGGAGAGAGCCGCGAACGCCGCGAGCGACAAGAGGAGAAGGCGGAGCGGGAGGCAAAACGCCTGGAGCACCCGGTCTTCCCTAGAGGTCTCCCATCCAAGTTCTAACCAGGCCCGACCCTGCTTAGCTTCCGCGATCGCGGCGAGATCGGGCCCTTCTAGGCTGCTTCGGCAGTGGATGCCGGCGGGGTCGCGGGCTGCCTCTTGAGGCGCAGCTTCGCAGGCGCTTGGGCCTTACCGTCAGCCCAGCGGCCCGCCCGTCCCGGCAGGGCCCCGCCGCCCGCCTAGGCAGGGGAACGGAGGTCTCGGGCACCTGGGGGTGGCGGAGGTGCTGGCGACCACCCAGCCCAGGGCGGGCGGGAGCCAGCAAACTTTTCGGCGCTTGGCGCCCCGCCCCAGATCCCGCAGGCCGCTCACGGGGAAGTGGCCCAGGAGGCTTCCGGGCCCGGGGACCGCGGGCCCTTGGGCATCCCACCTGCCCGCCCACGCTGCGCTAGGCGCAGCTCAGACGCAGACCGGGCCGGCCCTCCTGCCCGACAGAAGCTGGCCCGAAGCCACTGGGAGCCACCATTGAGTTGGCACGGCCCCTAAGACCCAGCCACGCCACCCTCGCCCCCACGCCACCGTCCGAGCTCAGGACCCCGCCCCAGGTGGCCGGCAGGCCCGGGGAAGCGGCCCGGGCCCTCGATCCCGCTCCCGCCCCGGGCCATGGCGAAACGGCGGAGGGGCGGCTTTTTCCGTATGGAGCTGTGGAGAGCCAGCCCGGCAGACAGGTGGCGGCGCCGGGGCTGGGCTGCAGTGGGGGGCGGCCAGGTGCAGGTCGAGGGGCTCGCGGGCCGCACGGACGGCCCCCGGGTCCGCGGCCACGTCTGGTTCCCGTCAGGCCACGCCCGGAGCGTCTGGTGTGCCTCTGCCTTCCAGGGACGCCTTCTGGCCGCCTGGCCGCTCAGGCAGGCGGGGAGCGCCCCATCAGACGCTGGCTGTGGTGGGAGGGGCCTGAGGAGGTGGGGCTTGCAGCTGTGCCGGGCGGGGGCGGAGAGAGCCGCGAACGCCGCGAGCGACAAGAGGAGAAGGCGGAGCGGGAGGCAAAACGCCTGGAGCACCCGGTCTTCCCTAGAGGTCTCCCATCCAAGTTCTAACCAGGCCCGACCCTGCTTAGCTTCCGCGATCGCGGCGAGATCGGGCCCTTCTAGGCTGCTTCGGCAGTGGATGCCGGCGGGGTCGCGGGCTGCCTCTTGAGGCGCAGCTTTCGCAGGCGCTTGGGCCTTACCGTCAGCCCAGCGGCCCGCCCGTCCCGGCAGGGCCCCGCCGCCCGCCTAGGCAGGGGAACGGAGGTCTCGGGCACCTGGGGGTGGCGGAGGTGCTGGCGACCACCCAGCCCAGGGCGGGCGGGAGCCAGCAAACTTTTCGGCGCTTGGCGCCCCGCCCCAGATCCCGCAGGCCGCTCACGGGGAAGTGGCCCAGGAGGCTTCCGGGCCCGGGGACCGCGGGCCCTTGGGCATCCCACCTGCCCGCCCACGCTGCGCTAGGCGCAGCTCAGACGCAGACCGGGCCGGCCCTCCTGCCCGACAGAAGCTGGCCCGAAGCCACTGGGAGCCACCATTGAGTTGGCACGGCCCCTAAGACCCAGCCACGCCACCCTCGCCCCCACGCCACCGTCCGAGCTCAGGACCCCGCCCCAGGTGGCCGGTAGGCCCGGGGAAGCGGCCCGGGCCCTCGATCCCGCTTCCGCCCCGGGCCATGGCGAAACGGCGGAGGGGCGGCTTTTTCCGTATGGAGCTGTGGAGAGCCAGCCCGGCAGACAGGTGGCGGCGCCGGGGCTGGGCTGCAGTGGGGGGCGGCCAGGTGCAGGTCGAGGGGCTCGCGGGCCGCACGGACGGCCCCCGGGTCCGCGGCCACGTCTGGTTCCCGTCAGGCCACGCCCGGAGCGTCTGGTGTGCCTCTGCCTTCCAGGGACGCCTTCTGGCCGCCTGGCCGCTCAGGCAGGCGGGGAGCGCCCCATCAGACGCTGGCTGTGGTGGGAGGGGCCTGAGGAGGTGGGGCTTGCAGCTGTGCCGGGCGGGGGCGGAGAGAGCCGCGAACGCCGCGAGCGACAAGAGGAGAAGGCGGAGCGGGAGGCAAAACGCCTGGAGCACCCGGTCTTCCCTAGAGGTCTCCCATCCAAGTTCTAACCAGGCCCGACCCTGCTTAGCTTCCGCGATCGCGGCGAGATCGGGCCCTTCTAGGCTGCTTCGGCAGTGGATGCCGGCGGGGTCGCGGGCTGCCTCTTGAGGCGCAGCTTCGCAGGCGCTTGGGCCTTACCGTCAGCCCAGCGGCCCGCCCGTCCCGGCAGGGCCCCGCCGCCCGCCTAGGCAGGGGAACGGAGGTCTCGGGCACCTGGGGGTGGCGGAGGTGCTGGCGACCACCCAGCCCAGGGCGGGCGGGAGCCAGCAAACTTTTCGGCGCTTGGCGCCCCGCCCCAGATCCCGCAGGCCGCTCACGGGGAAGTGGCCCAGGAGGCTTCCGGGCCCGGGGACCGCGGGCCCTTGGGCATCCCACCTGCCCGCCCACGCTGCGCTAGGCGCAGCTCAGACGCAGACCGGGCCGGCCCTCCTGCCCGACAGAAGCTGGCCCGAAGCCACTGGGAGCCACCATTGAGTTGGCACGGCCCCTAAGACCCAGCCACGCCACCCTCGCCCCCACGCCACCGTCCGAGCTCAGGACCCCGCCCCAGGTGGCCGGCAGGCCCGGGGAAGCGGCCCGGGCCCTCGATCCCGCTCCCGCCCCGGGCCATGGCGAAACGGCGGAGGGGCGGCTTTTTCCGTATGGAGCTGTGGAGAGCCAGCCCGGCAGACAGGTGGCGGCGCCGGGGCTGGGCTGCAGTGGGGGGCGGCCAGGTGCAGGTCGAGGGGCTCGCGGGCCGCACGGACGGCCCCCGGGTCCGCGGCCACGTCTGGTTCCCGTCAGGCCACGCCCGGAGCGTCTGGTGTGCCTCTGCCTTCCAGGGACGCCTTCTGGCCGCCTGGCCGCTCAGGCAGGCGGGGAGCGCCCCATCAGACGCTGGCTGTGGTGGGAGGGGCCTGAGGAGGTGGGGCTTGCAGCTGTGCCGGGCGGGGGCGGAGAGAGCCGCGAACGCCGCGAGCGACAAGAGGAGAAGGCGGAGCGGGAGGCAAAACGCCTGGAGCACCCGGTCTTCCCTAGAGGTCTCCCATCCAAGTTCTAACCAGGCCCGACCCTGCTTAGCTTCCGCGATCGCGGCGAGATCGGGCCCTTCTAGGCTGCTTCGGCAGTGGATGCCGGCGGGGTCGCGGGCTGCCTCTTGAGGCGCAGCTTCGCAGGCGCTTGGGCCTTACCGTCAGCCCAGCGGCCCGCCCGTCCCGGCAGGGCCCCGCCGCCCGCCTAGGCAGGGGAACGGAGGTCTCGGGCACCTGGGGGTGGCGGAGGTGCTGGCGACCACCCAGCCCAGGGCGGGCGGGAGCCAGCAAACTTTTCGGCGCTTGGCGCCCCGCCCCAGATCCCGCAGGCCGCTCACGGGGAAGTGGCCCAGGAGGCTTCCGGGCCCGGGGACCGCGGGCCCTTGGGCATCCCACCTGCCCGCCCACGCTGCGCTAGGCGCAGCTCAGACGCAGACCGGGCCGGCCCTCCTGCCCGACAGAAGCTGGCCCGAAGCCACTGGGAGCCACCATTGAGTTGGCACGGCCCCTAAGACCCAGCCACGCCACCCTCGCCCCCACGCCACCGTCCGAGCTCAGGACCCCGCCCCAGGTGGCCGGCAGGCCCGGGGAAGCGGCCCGGGCCCTCGATCCCGCTCCCGCCCCGGGCCATGGCGAAACGGCGGAGGGGCGGCTTTTTCCGTATGGAGCTGTGGAGAGCCAGCCCGGCAGACAGGTGGCGGCGCCGGGGCTGGGCTGCAGTGGGGGGCGGCCAGGTGCAGGTCGAGGGGCTCGCGGGCCGCACGGACGGCCCCCGGGTCCGCGGCCACGTCTGGTTCCCGTCAGGCCACGCCCGGAGCGTCTGGTGTGCCTCTGCCTTCCAGGGACGCCTTCTGGCCGCCTGGCCGCTCAGGCAGGCGGGGAGCGCCCCATCAGACGCTGGCTGTGGTGGGAGGGGCCTGAGGAGGTGGGGCTTGCAGCTGTGCCGGGCGGGGGCGGAGAGAGCCGCGAACGCCGCGAGCGACAAGAGGAGAAGGAGGAGCGGGAGGCAAAACGCCTGGAGCACCCGGTCTTCCCTAGAGGTCTCCCATCCAAGTTCTAACCAGGCCCGACCCTGCTTAGCTTCCGCGATCGCGGCGAGATCGGGCCCTTCTAGGCTGCTTCGGCAGTGGATGCCGGCGGGGTCGCGGGCTGCCTCTTGAGGCGCAGCTTCGCAGGCGCTTGGGCCTTACCGTCAGCCCAGCGGCCCGCCCGTCCCGGCAGGGCCCCGCCGCCCGCCTAGGCAGGGGAACGGAGGTCTCGGGCACCTGGGGGTGGCGGAGGTGCTGGCGACCACCCAGCCCAGGGCGGGCGGGAGCCAGCAAACTTTTCGGCGCTTGGCGCCCCGCCCCAGATCCCGCAGGCCGCTCACGGGGAAGTGGCCCAGGAGGCTTCCGGGCCCGGGGACCGCGGGCCCTTGGGCATCCCACCTGCCCGCCCACGCTGCGCTAGGCGCAGCTCAGACGCAGACCGGGCCGGCCCTCCTGCCCGACAGAAGCTGGCCCGAAGCCACTGGGAGCCACCATTGAGTTGGCACGGCCCCTAAGACCCAGCCACGCCACCCTCGCCCCCACGCCACCGTCCGAGCTCAGGACCCCGCCCCAGGTGGCCGGCAGGCCCGGGGAAGCGGCCCGGGCCCTCGATCCCGCTCCCGCCCCGGGCCATGGCGAAACGGCGGAGGGGCGGCTTTTTCCGTATGGAGCTGTGGAGAGCCAGCCCGGCAGACAGGTGGCGGCGCCGGGGCTGGGCTGCAGTGGGGGGCGGCCAGGTGCAGGTCGAGGGGCTCGCGGGCCGCACGGACGGCCCCCGGGTCCGCGGCCACGTCTGGTTCCCGTCAGGCCACGCCCGGAGCGTCTGGTGTGCCTCTGCCTTCCAGGGACGCCTTCTGGCCGCCTGGCCGCTCAGGCAGGCGGGGAGCGCCCCATCAGACGCTGGCTGTGGTGGGAGGGGCCTGAGGAGGTGGGGCTTGCAGCTGTGCCGGGCGGGGGCGGAGAGAGCCGCGAACGCCGCGAGCGACAAGAGGAGAAGGAGGAGCGGGAGGCAAAACGCCTGGAGCACCCGGTCTTCCCTAGAGGTCTCCCATCCAAGTTCTAACCAGGCCCGACCCTGCTTAGCTTCCGCGATCGCGGCGAGATCGGGCCCTTCTAGGCTGCTTCGGCAGTGGATGCCGGCGGGGTCGCGGGCTGCCTCTTGAGGCGCAGCTTCGCAGGCGCTTGGGCCTTACCGTCAGCCCAGCGGCCCGCCCGTCCCGGCAGGGCCCCGCCGCCCGCCTAGGCAGGGGAACGGAGGTCTCGGGCACCTGGGGGTGGCGGAGGTGCTGGCGACCACCCAGCCCAGGGCGGGCGGGAGCCAGCAAACTTTTCGGCGCTTGGCGCCCCGCCCCAGATCCCGCAGGCCGCTCACGGGGAAGTGGCCCAGGAGGCTTCCGGGCCCGGGGACCGCGGGCCCTTGGGCATCCCACCTGCCCGCCCACGCTGCGCTAGGCGCAGCTCAGACGCAGACCGGGCCGGCCCTCCTGCCCGACAGAAGCTGGCCCGAAGCCACTGGGAGCCACCATTGAGTTGGCACGGCCCCTAAGACCCAGCCACGCCACCCTCGCCCCCACGCCACCGTCCGAGCTCAGGACCCCGCCCCAGGTGGCCGGCAGGCCCGGGGAAGCGGCCCGGGCCCTCGATCCCGCTCCCGCCCCGGGCCATGGCGAAACGGCGGAGGGGCGGCTTTTTCCGTATGGAGCTGTGGAGAGCCAGCCCGGCAGACAGGTGGCGGCGCCGGGGCTGGGCTGCAGTGGGGGGCGGCCAGGTGCAGGTCGAGGGGCTCGCGGGCCGCACGGACGGCCCCCGGGTCCGCGGCCACGTCTGGTTCCCGTCAGGCCACGCCCGGAGCGTCTGGTGTGCCTCTGCCTTCCAGGGACGCCTTCTGGCCGCCTGGCCGCTCAGGCAGGCGGGGAGCGCCCCATCAGACGCTGGCTGTGGTGGGAGGGGCCTGAGGAGGTGGGGCTTGCAGCTGTGCCGGGCGGGGGCGGAGAGAGCCGCGAACGCCGCGAGCGACAAGAGGAGAAGGCGGAGCGGGAGGCAAAACGCCTGGAGCACCCGGTCTTCCCTAGAGGTCTCCCATCCAAGTTCTAACCAGGCCCGACCCTGCTTAGCTTCCGCGATCGCGGCGAGATCGGGCCCTTCTAGGCTGCTTCGGCAGTGGATGCCGGCGGGGTCGCGGGCTGCCTCTTGAGGCGCAGCTTCGCAGGCGCTTGGGCCTTACCGTCAGCCCAGCGGCCCGCCCGTCCCGGCAGGGCCCCGCCGCCCGCCTAGGCAGGGGAACGGAGGTCTCGGGCACCTGGGGGTGGCGGAGGTGCTGGCGACCACCCAGCCCAGGGCGGGCGGGAGCCAGCAAACTTTTCGGCGCTTGGCGCCCCGCCCCAGATCCCGCAGGCCGCTCACGGGGAAGTGGCCCAGGAGGCTTCCGGGCCCGGGGACCGCGGGCCCTTGGGCATCCCACCTGCCCGCCCACGCTGCGCTAGGCGCAGCTCAGACGCAGACCGGGCCGGCCCTCCTGCCCGACAGAAGCTGGCCCGAAGCCACTGGGAGCCACCATTGAGTTGGCACGGCCCCTAAGACCCAGCCACGCCACCCTCGCCCCCACGCCACCGTCCGAGCTCAGGACCCCGCCCCAGGTGGCCGGCAGGCCCGGGGAAGCGGCCCGGGCCCTCGATCCCGCTCCCGCCCCGGGCCATGGCGAAACGGCGGAGGGGCGGCTTTTTCCGTATGGAGCTGTGGAGAGCCAGCCCGGCAGACAGGTGGCGGCGCCGGGGCTGGGCTGCAGTGGGGGGCGGCCAGGTGCAGGTCGAGGGGCTCGCGGGCCGCACGGACGGCCCCCGGGTCCGCGGCCACGTCTGGTTCCCGTCAGGCCACGCCCGGAGCGTCTGGTGTGCCTCTGCCTTCCAGGGACGCCTTCTGGCCGCCTGGCCGCTCAGGCAGGCGGGGAGCGCCCCATCAGACGCTGGCTGTGGTGGGAGGGGCCTGAGGAGGTGGGGCTTGCAGCTGTGCCGGGCGGGGGCGGAGAGAGCCGCGAACGCCGCGAGCGACAAGAGGAGAAGGCGGAGCGGGAGGCAAAACGCCTGGAGCACCCGGTCTTCCCTAGAGGTCTCCCATCCAAGTTCTAACCAGGCCCGACCCTGCTTAGCTTCCGCGATCGCGGCGAGATCGGGCCCTTCTAGGCTGCTTCGGCAGTGGATGCCGGCGGGGTCGCGGGCTGCCTCTTGAGGCGCAGCTTCGCAGGCGCTTGGGCCTTACCGTCAGCCCAGCGGCCCGCCCGTCCCGGCAGGGCCCCGCCGCCCGCCTAGGCAGGGGAACGGAGGTCTCGGGCACCTGGGGGTGGCGGAGGTGCTGGCGACCACCCAGCCCAGGGCGGGCGGGAGCCAGCAAACTTTTCGGCGCTTGGCGCCCCGCCCCAGATCCCGCAGGCCGCTCACGGGGAAGTGGCCCAGGAGGCTTCCGGGCCCGGGGACCGCGGGCCCTTGGGCATCCCACCTGCCCGCCCACGCTGCGCTAGGCGCAGCTCAGACGCAGACCGGGCCGGCCCTCCTGCCCGACAGAAGCTGGCCCGAAGCCACTGGGAGCCACCATTGAGTTGGCACGGCCCCTAAGACCCAGCCACGCCACCCTCGCCCCCACGCCACCGTCCGAGCTCAGGACCCCGCCCCAGGTGGCCGGCAGGCCCGGGGAAGCGGCCCGGGCCCTCGATCCCGCTCCCGCCCCGGGCCATGGCGAAACGGCGGAGGGGCGGCTTTTTCCGTATGGAGCTGTGGAGAGCCAGCCCGGCAGACAGGTGGCGGCGCCGGGGCTGGGCTGCAGTGGGGGGCGGCCAGGTGCAGGTCGAGGGGCTCGCGGGCCGCACGGACGGCCCCCGGGTCCGCGGCCACGTCTGGTTCCCGTCAGGCCACGCCCGGAGCGTCTGGTGTGCCTCTGCCTTCCAGGGACGCCTTCTGGCCGCCTGGCCGCTCAGGCAGGCGGGGAGCGCCCCATCAGACGCTGGCTGTGGTGGGAGGGGCCTGAGGAGGTGGGGCTTGCAGCTGTGCCGGGCGGGGGCGGAGAGAGCCGCGAACGCCGCGAGCGACAAGAGGAGAAGGCGGAGCGGGAGGCAAAACGCCTGGAGCACCCGGTCTTCCCTAGAGGTCTCCCATCCAAGTTCTAACCAGGCCCGACCCTGCTTAGCTTCCGCGATCGCGGCGAGATCGGGCCCTTCTAGGCTGCTTCGGCAGTGGATGCCGGCGGGGTCGCGGGCTGCCTCTTGAGGCGCAGCTTCGCAGGCGCTTGGGCCTTACCGTCAGCCCAGCGGCCCGCCCGTCCCGGCAGGGCCCCGCCGCCCGCCTAGGCAGGGGAACGGAGGTCTCGGGCACCTGGGGGTGGCGGAGGTGCTGGCGACCACCCAGCCCAGGGCGGGCGGGAGCCAGCAAACTTTTCGGCGCTTGGCGCCCCGCCCCAGATCCCGCAGGCCGCTCACGGGGAAGTGGCCCAGGAGGCTTCCGGGCCCGGGGACCGCGGGCCCTTGGGCATCCCACCTGCCCGCCCACGCTGCGCTAGGCGCAGCTCAGACGCAGACCGGGCCGGCCCTCCTGCCCGACAGAAGCTGGCCCGAAGCCACTGGGAGCCACCATTGAGTTGGCACGGCCCCTAAGACCCAGCCACGCCACCCTCGCCCCCACGCCACCGTCCGAGCTCAGGACCCCGCCCCAGGTGGCCGGCAGGCCCGGGGAAGCGGCCCGGGCCCTCGATCCCGCTCCCGCCCCGGGCCATGGCGAAACGGCGGAGGGGCGGCTTTTTCCGTATGGAGCTGTGGAGAGCCAGCCCGGCAGACAGGTGGCGGCGCCGGGGCTGGGCTGCAGTGGGGGGCGGCCAGGTGCAGGTCGAGGGGCTCGCGGGCCGCACGGACGGCCCCCGGGTCCGCGGCCACGTCTGGTTCCCGTCAGGCCACGCCCGGAGCGTCTGGTGTGCCTCTGCCTTCCAGGGACGCCTTCTGGCCGCCTGGCCGCTCAGGCAGGCGGGGAGCGCCCCATCAGACGCTGGCTGTGGTGGGAGGGGCCTGAGGAGGTGGGGCTTGCAGCTGTGCCGGGCGGGGGCGGAGAGAGCCGCGAACGCCGCGAGCGACAAGAGGAGAAGGAGGAGCGGGAGGCAAAACGCCTGGAGCACCCGGTCTTCCCTAGAGGTCTCCCATCCAAGTTCTAACCAGGCCCGACCCTGCTTAGCTTCCGCGATCGCGGCGAGATCGGGCCCTTCTAGGCTGCTTCGGCAGTGGATGCCGGCGGGGTCGCGGGCTGCCTCTTGAGGCGCAGCTTCGCAGGCGCTTGGGCCTTACCGTCAGCCCAGCGGCCCGCCCGTCCCGGCAGGGCCCCGCCGCCCGCCTAGGCAGGGGAACGGAGGTCTCGGGCACCTGGGGGTGGCGGAGGTGCTGGCGACCACCCAGCCCAGGGCGGGCGGGAGCCAGCAAACTTTTCGGCGCTTGGCGCCCCGCCCCAGATCCCGCAGGCCGCTCACGGGGAAGTGGCCCAGGAGGCTTCCGGGCCCGGGGACCGCGGGCCCTTGGGCATCCCACCTGCCCGCCCACGCTGCGCTAGGCGCAGCTCAGACGCAGACCGGGCCGGCCCTCCTGCCCGACAGAAGCTGGCCCGAAGCCACTGGGAGCCACCATTGAGTTGGCACGGCCCCTAAGACCCAGCCACGCCACCCTCGCCCCCACGCCACCGTCCGAGCTCAGGACCCCGCCCCAGGTGGCCGGCAGGCCCGGGGAAGCGGCCCGGGCCCTCGATCCCGCTCCCGCCCCGGGCCATGGCGAAACGGCGGAGGGGCGGCTTTTTCCGTATGGAGCTGTGGAGAGCCAGCCCGGCAGACAGGTGGCGGCGCCGGGGCTGGGCTGCAGTGGGGGGCGGCCAGGTGCAGGTCGAGGGGCTCGCGGGCCGCACGGACGGCCCCCGGGTCCGCGGCCACGTCTGGTTCCCGTCAGGCCACGCCCGGAGCGTCTGGTGTGCCTCTGCCTTCCAGGGACGCCTTCTGGCCGCCTGGCCGCTCAGGCAGGCGGGGAGCGCCCCATCAGACGCTGGCTGTGGTGGGAGGGGCCTGAGGAGGTGGGGCTTGCAGCTGTGCCGGGCGGGGGCGGAGAGAGCCGCGAACGCCGCGAGCGACAAGAGGAGAAGGAGGAGCGGGAGGCAAAACGCCTGGAGCACCCGGTCTTCCCTAGAGGTCTCCCATCCAAGTTCTAACCAGGCCCGACCCTGCTTAGCTTCCGCGATCGCGGCGAGATCGGGCCCTTCTAGGCTGCTTCGGCAGTGGATGCCGGCGGGGTCGCGGGCTGCCTCTTGAGGCGCAGCTTCGCAGGCGCTTGGGCCTTACCGTCAGCCCAGCGGCCCGCCCGTCCCGGCAGGGCCCCGCCGCCCGCCTAGGCAGGGGAACGGAGGTCTCGGGCACCTGGGGGTGGCGGAGGTGCTGGCGACCACCCAGCCCAGGGCGGGCGGGAGCCAGCAAACTTTTCGGCGCTTGGCGCCCCGCCCCAGATCCCGCAGGCCGCTCACGGGGAAGTGGCCCAGGAGGCTTCCGGGCCCGGGGACCGCGGGCCCTTGGGCATCCCACCTGCCCGCCCACGCTGCGCTAGGCGCAGCTCAGACGCAGACCGGGCCGGCCCTCCTGCCCGACAGAAGCTGGCCCGAAGCCACTGGGAGCCACCATTGAGTTGGCACGGCCCCTAAGACCCAGCCACGCCACCCTCGCCCCCACGCCACCGTCCGAGCTCAGGACCCCGCCCCAGGTGGCCGGCAGGCCCGGGGAAGCGGCCCGGGCCCTCGATCCCGCTCCCGCCCCGGGCCATGGCGAAACGGCGGAGGGGCGGCTTTTTCCGTATGGAGCTGTGGAGAGCCAGCCCGGCAGACAGGTGGCGGCGCCGGGGCTGGGCTGCAGTGGGGGGCGGCCAGGTGCAGGTCGAGGGGCTCGCGGGCCGCACGGACGGCCCCCGGGTCCGCGGCCACGTCTGGTTCCCGTCAGGCCACGCCCGGAGCGTCTGGTGTGCCTCTGCCTTCCAGGGACGCCTTCTGGCCGCCTGGCCGCTCAGGCAGGCGGGGAGCGCCCCATCAGACGCTGGCTGTGGTGGGAGGGGCCTGAGGAGGTGGGGCTTGCAGCTGTGCCGGGCGGGGGCGGAGAGAGCCGCGAACGCCGCGAGCGAAAAGAGGAGAAGGAGGAGCGGGAGGCAAAACGCCTGGAGCACCCGGTCTTCCCTAGAGGTCTCCCATCCAAGTTCTAACCAGGCCCGACCCTGCTTAGCTTCCGCGATCGCGGCGAGATCGGGCCCTTCTAGGCTGCTTCGGCAGTGGATGCCGGCGGGGTCGCGGGCTGCCTCTTGAGGCGCAGCTTCGCAGGCGCTTGGGCCTTACCGTCAGCCCAGCGGCCCGCCCGTCCCGGCAGGGCCCCGCCGCCCGCCTAGGCAGGGGAACGGAGGTCTCGGGCACCTGGGGGTGGCGGAGGTGCTGGCGACCACCCAGCCCAGGGCGGGCGGGAGCCAGCAAACTTTTCGGCGCTTGGCGCCCCGCCCCAGATCCCGCAGGCCGCTCACGGGGAAGTGGCCCAGGAGGCTTCCGGGCCCGGGGACCGCGGGCCCTTGGGCATCCCACCTGCCCGCCCACGCTGCGCTAGGCGCAGCTCAGACGCAGACCGGGCCGGCCCTCCTGCCCGACAGAAGCTGGCCCGAAGCCACTGGGAGCCACCATTGAGTTGGCACGGCCCCTAAGACCCAGCCACGCCACCCTCGCCCCCACGCCACCGTCCGAGCTCAGGACCCCGCCCCAGGTGGCCGGCAGGCCCGGGGAAGCGGCCCGGGCCCTCGATCCCGCTCCCGCCCCGGGCCATGGCGAAACGGCGGAGGGGCGGCTTTTTCCGTATGGAGCTGTGGAGAGCCAGCCCGGCAGACAGGTGGCGGCGCCGGGGCTGGGCTGCAGTGGGGGGCGGCCAGGTGCAGGTCGAGGGGCTCGCGGGCCGCACGGACGGCCCCCGGGTCCGCGGCCACGTCTGGTTCCCGTCAGGCCACGCCCGGAGCGTCTGGTGTGCCTCTGCCTTCCAGGGACGCCTTCTGGCCGCCTGGCCGCTCAGGCAGGCGGGGAGCGCCCCATCAGACGCTGGCTGTGGTGGGAGGGGCCTGAGGAGGTGGGGCTTGCAGCTGTGCCGGGCGGGGGCGGAGAGAGCCGCGAACGCCGCGAGCGACAAGAGGAGAAGGCGGAGCGGGAGGCAAAACGCCTGGAGCACCCGGTCTTCCCTAGAGGTCTCCCATCCAAGTTCTAACCAGGCCCGACCCTGCTTAGCTTCCGCGATCGCGGCGAGATCGGGCCCTTCTAGGCTGCTTCGGCAGTGGATGCCGGCGGGGTCGCGGGCTGCCTCTTGAGGCGCAGCTTCGCAGGCGCTTGGGCCTTACCGTCAGCCCAGCGGCCCGCCCGTCCCGGCAGGGCCCCGCCGCCCGCCTAGGCAGGGGAACGGAGGTCTCGGGCACCTGGGGGTGGCGGAGGTGCTGGCGACCACCCAGCCCAGGGCGGGCGGGAGCCAGCAAACTTTTCGGCGCTTGGCGCCCCGCCCCAGATCCCGCAGGCCGCTCACGGGGAAGTGGCCCAGGAGGCTTCCGGGCCCGGGGACCGCGGGCCCTTGGGCATCCCACCTGCCCGCCCACGCTGCGCTAGGCGCAGCTCAGACGCAGACCGGGCCGGCCCTCCTGCCCGACAGAAGCTGGCCCGAAGCCACTGGGAGCCACCATTGAGTTGGCACGGCCCCTAAGACCCAGCCACGCCACCCTCGCCCCCACGCCACCGTCCGAGCTCAGGACCCCGCCCCAGGTGGCCGGCAGGCCCGGGGAAGCGGCCCGGGCCCTCGATCCCGCTCCCGCCCCGGGCCATGGCGAAACGGCGGAGGGGCGGCTTTTTCCGTATGGAGCTGTGGAGAGCCAGCCCGGCAGACAGGTGGCGGCGCCGGGGCTGGGCTGCAGTGGGGGGCGGCCAGGTGCAGGTCGAGGGGCTCGCGGGCCGCACGGACGGCCCCCGGGTCCGCGGCCACGTCTGGTTCCCGTCAGGCCACGCCCGGAGCGTCTGGTGTGCCTCTGCCTTCCAGGGACGCCTTCTGGCCGCCTGGCCGCTCAGGCAGGCGGGGAGCGCCCCATCAGACGCTGGCTGTGGTGGGAGGGGCCTGAGGAGGTGGGGCTTGCAGCTGTGCCGGGCGGGGGCGGAGAGAGCCGCGAACGCCGCGAGCGACAAGAGGAGAAGGAGGAGCGGGAGGCAAAACGCCTGGAGCACCCGGTCTTCCCTAGAGGTCTCCCATCCAAGTTCTAACCAGGCCCGACCCTGCTTAGCTTCCGCGATCGCGGCGAGATCGGGCCCTTCTAGGCTGCTTCGGCAGTGGATGCCGGCGGGGTCGCGGGCTGCCTCTTGAGGCGCAGCTTCGCAGGCGCTTGGGCCTTACCGTCAGCCCAGCGGCCCGCCCGTCCCGGCAGGGCCCCGCCGCCCGCCTAGGCAGGGGAACGGAGGTCTCGGGCACCTGGGGGTGGCGGAGGTGCTGGCGACCACCCAGCCCAGGGCGGGCGGGAGCCAGCAAACTTTTCGGCGCTTGGCGCCCCGCCCCAGATCCCGCAGGCCGCTCACGGGGAAGTGGCCCAGGAGGCTTCCGGGCCCGGGGACCGCGGGCCCTTGGGCATCCCACCTGCCCGCCCACGCTGCGCTAGGCGCAGCTCAGACGCAGACCGGGCCGGCCCTCCTGCCCGACAGAAGCTGGCCCGAAGCCACTGGGAGCCACCATTGAGTTGGCACGGCCCCTAAGACCCAGCCACGCCACCCTCGCCCCCACGCCACCGTCCGAGCTCAGGACCCCGCCCCAGGTGGCCGGCAGGCCCGGGGAAGCGGCCCGGGCCCTCGATCCCGCTCCCGCCCCGGGCCATGGCGAAACGGCGGAGGGGCGGCTTTTTCCGTATGGAGCTGTGGAGAGCCAGCCCGGCAGACAGGTGGCGGCGCCGGGGCTGGGCTGCAGTGGGGGGCGGCCAGGTGCAGGTCGAGGGGCTCGCGGGCCGCACGGACGGCCCCCGGGTCCGCGGCCACGTCTGGTTCCCGTCAGGCCACGCCCGGAGCGTCTGGTGTGCCTCTGCCTTCCAGGGACGCCTTCTGGCCGCCTGGCCGCTCAGGCAGGCGGGGAGCGCCCCATCAGACGCTGGCTGTGGTGGGAGGGGCCTGAGGAGGTGGGGCTTGCAGCTGTGCCGGGCGGGGGCGGAGAGAGCCGCGAACGCCGCGAGCGAAAAGAGGAGAAGGAGGAGCGGGAGGCAAAACGCCTGGAGCACCCGGTCTTCCCTAGAGGTCTCCCATCCAAGTTCTAACCAGGCCCGACCCTGCTTAGCTTCCGCGATCGCGGCGAGATCGGGCCCTTCTAGGCTGCTTCGGCAGTGGATGCCGGCGGGGTCGCGGGCTGCCTCTTGAGGCGCAGCTTCGCAGGCGCTTGGGCCTTACCGTCAGCCCAGCGGCCCGCCCGTCCCGGCAGGGCCCCGCCGCCCGCCTAGGCAGGGGAACGGAGGTCTCGGGCACCTGGGGGTGGCGGAGGTGCTGGCGACCACCCAGCCCAGGGCGGGCGGGAGCCAGCAAACTTTTCGGCGCTTGGCGCCCCGCCCCAGATCCCGCAGGCCGCTCACGGGGAAGTGGCCCAGGAGGCTTCCGGGCCCGGGGACCGCGGGCCCTTGGGCATCCCACCTGCCCGCCCACGCTGCGCTAGGCGCAGCTCAGACGCAGACCGGGCCGGCCCTCCTGCCCGACAGAAGCTGGCCCGAAGCCACTGGGAGCCACCATTGAGTTGGCACGGCCCCTAAGACCCAGCCACGCCACCCTCGCCCCCACGCCACCGTCCGAGCTCAGGACCCCGCCCCAGGTGGCCGGCAGGCCCGGGGAAGCGGCCCGGGCCCTCGATCCCGCTCCCGCCCCGGGCCATGGCGAAACGGCGGAGGGGCGGCTTTTTCCGTATGGAGCTGTGGAGAGCCAGCCCGGCAGACAGGTGGCGGCGCCGGGGCTGGGCTGCAGTGGGGGCGGCCAGGTGCAGGTCGAGGGGCTCGCGGGCCGCACGGACGGCCCCCGGGTCCGCGGCCACGTCTGGTTCCCGTCAGGCCACGCCCGGAGCGTCTGGTGTGCCTCTGCCTTCCAGGGACGCCTTCTGGCCGCCTGGCCGCTCAGGCAGGCGGGGAGCGCCCCATCAGACGCTGGCTGTGGTGGGAGGGGCCTGAGGAGGTGGGGCTTGCAGCTGTGCCGGGCGGGGGCGGAGAGAGCCGCGAACGCCGCGAGCGACAAGAGGAGAAGGCGGAGCGGGAGGCAAAACGCCTGGAGCACCCGGTCTTCCCTGGAGGTCTCCCATCCAAGTTCTAACCAGGCCCGACCCTGCTTAGCTTCCGCGATCGCGGCGAGATCGGGCCCTTCTAGGCTGCTTCGGCAGTGGATGCCGGCGGGGTCGCGGGCTGCCTCTTGAGGCGCAGCTTTCGCAGGCGCTTGGGCCTTACCGTCAGCCCAGCGGCCCGCCCGTCCCGGCAGGGCCCCGCCGCCCGCCTAGGCAGGGGAACGGAGGTCTCGGGCACCTGGGGGTGGCGGAGGTGCTGGCGACCACCCAGCCCAGGGCGGGCGGGAGCCAGCAAACTTTTCGGCGCTTGGCGCCCCGCCCCAGATCCCGCAGGCCGCTCACGGGGAAGTGGCCCAGGAGGCTTCCGGGCCCGGGGACCGCGGGCCCTTGGGCATCCCACCTGCCCGCCCACGCTGCGCTAGGCGCAGCTCAGACGCAGACCGGGCCGGCCCTCCTGCCCGACAGAAGCTGGCCCGAAGCCACTGGGAGCCACCATTGAGTTGGCACGGCCCCTAAGACCCAGCCACGGCACCCTCGCCCCCACGCCACCGTCCGAGCTCAGGACCCCGCCCCAGGTGGCCGGCAGGCCCGGGGAAGCGGCCCGGGCCCTCGATCCCGCTCCCGCCCCGGGCCATGGCGAAACGGCGGAGGGGCGGCTTTTTCCGTATGGAGCTGTGGAGAGCCAGCCCGGCAGACAGGTGGCGGCGCCGGGGCTGGGCTGCAGTGGGGGCGGCCAGGTGCAGGTCGAGGGGCTCGCGGGCCGCACGGACGGCCCCCGGGTCCGCGGCCACGTCTGGTTCCCGTCAGGCCACGCCCGGAGCGTCTGGTGTGCCTCTGCCTTCCAGGGACGCCTTCTGGCCGCCTGGCCGCTCAGGCAGGCGGGGAGCGCCCCATCAGACGCTGGCTGTGGTGGGAGGGGCCTGAGGAGGTGGGGCTTGCAGCTGTGCCGGGCGGGGGCGGAGAGAGCCGCGAACGCCGCGAGCGACAAGAGGAGAAGGCGGAGCGGGAGGCAAAACGCCTGGAGCACCCGGTCTTCCCTGGAGGTCTCCCATCCAAGTTCTAACCAGGCCCGACCCTGCTTAGCTTCCGCGATCGCGGCGAGATCGGGCCCTTCTAGGCTGCTTCGGCAGTGGATGCCGGCGGGGTCGCGGGCTGCCTCTTGAGGCGCAGCTTTCGCAGGCGCTTGGGCCTTACCGTCAGCCCAGCGGCCCGCCCGTCCCGGCAGGGCCCCGCCGCCCGCCTAGGCAGGGGAACGGAGGTCTCGGGCACCTGGGGGTGGCGGAGGTGCTGGCGACCACCCAGCCCAGGGCGGGCGGGAGCCAGCAAACTTTTCGGCGCTTGGCGCCCCGCCCCAGATCCCGCAGGCCGCTCACGGGGAAGTGGCCCAGGAGGCTTCCGGGCCCGGGGACCGCGGGCCCTTGGGCATCCCACCTGCCCGCCCACGCTGCGCTAGGCGCAGCTCAGACGCAGACCGGGCCGGCCCTCCTGCCCGACAGAAGCTGGCCCGAAGCCACTGGGAGCCACCATTGAGTTGGCACGGCCCCTAAGACCCAGCCACGCCACCCTCGCCCCCACGCCACCGTCCGAGCTCAGGACCCCGCCCCAGGTGGCCGGCAGGCCCGGGGAAGCGGCCCGGGCCCTCGATCCCGCTCCCGCCCCGGGCCATGGCGAAACGGCGGAGGGGCGGCTTTTTCCGTATGGAGCTGTGGAGAGCCAGCCCGGCAGACAGGTGGCGGCGCCGGGGCTGGGCTGCAGTGGGGGCGGCCAGGTGCAGGTCGAGGGGCTCGCGGGCCGCACGGACGGCCCCCGGGTCCGCGGCCACGTCTGGTTCCCGTCAGGCCACGCCCGGAGCGTCTGGTGTGCCTCTGCCTTCCAGGGACGCCTTCTGGCCGCCTGGCCGCTCAGGCAGGCGGGGAGCGCCCCATCAGACGCTGGCTGTGGTGGGAGGGGCCTGAGGAGGTGGGGCTTGCAGCTGTGCCGGGCGGGGGCGGAGAGAGCCGCGAACGCCGCGAGCGACAAGAGGAGAAGGCGGAGCGGGAGGCAAAACGCCTGGAGCACCCGGTCTTCCCTGGAGGTCTCCCATCCAAGTTCTAACCAGGCCCGACCCTGCTTAGCTTCCGCGATCGCGGCGAGATCGGGCCCTTCTAGGCTGCTTCGGCAGTGGATGCCGGCGGGGTCGCGGGCTGCCTCTTGAGGCGCAGCTTTCGCAGGCGCTTGGGCCTTACCGTCAGCCCAGCGGCCCGCCCGTCCCGGCAGGGCCCCGCCGCCCGCCTAGGCAGGGGAACGGAGGTCTCGGGCACCTGGGGGTGGCGGAGGTGCTGGCGACCACCCAGCCCAGGGCGGGCGGGAGCCAGCAAACTTTTCGGCGCTTGGCGCCCCGCCCCAGATCCCGCAGGCCGCTCACGGGGAAGTGGCCCAGGAGGCTTCCGGGCCCGGGGACCGCGGGCCCTTGGGCATCCCACCTGCCCGCCCACGCTGCGCTAGGCGCAGCTCAGACGCAGACCGGGCCGGCCCTCCTGCCCGACAGAAGCTGGCCCGAAGCCACTGGGAGCCACCATTGAGTTGGCACGGCCCCTAAGACCCAGCCACGGCACCCTCGCCCCCACGCCACCGTCCGAGCTCAGGACCCCGCCCCAGGTGGCCGGCAGGCCCGGGGAAGCGGCCCGGGCCCTCGATCCCGCTCCCGCCCCGGGCCATGGCGAAACGGCGGAGGGGCGGCTTTTTCCGTATGGAGCTGTGGAGAGCCAGCCCGGCAGACAGGTGGCGGCGCCGGGGCTGGGCTGCAGTGGGGGCGGCCAGGTGCAGGTCGAGGGGCTCGCGGGCCGCACGGACGGCCCCCGGGTCCGCGGCCACGTCTGGTTCCCGTCAGGCCACGCCCGGAGCGTCTGGTGTGCCTCTGCCTTCCAGGGACGCCTTCTGGCCGCCTGGCCGCTCAGGCAGGCGGGGAGCGCCCCATCAGACGCTGGCTGTGGTGGGAGGGGCCTGAGGAGGTGGGGCTTGCAGCTGTGCCGGGCGGGGGCGGAGAGAGCCGCGAACGCCGCGAGCGACAAGAGGAGAAGGCGGAGCGGGAGGCAAAACGCCTGGAGCACCCGGTCTTCCCTGGAGGTCTCCCATCCAAGTTCTAACCAGGCCCGACCCTGCTTAGCTTCCGCGATCGCGGCGAGATCGGGCCCTTCTAGGCTGCTTCGGCAGTGGATGCCGGCGGGGTCGCGGGCTGCCTCTTGAGGCGCAGCTTTCGCAGGCGCTTGGGCCTTACCGTCAGCCCAGCGGCCCGCCCGTCCCGGCAGGGCCCCGCCGCCCGCCTAGGCAGGGGAACGGAGGTCTCGGGCACCTGGGGGTGGCGGAGGTGCTGGCGACCACCCAGCCCAGGGCGGGCGGGAGCCAGCAAACTTTTCGGCGCTTGGCGCCCCGCCCCAGATCCCGCAGGCCGCTCACGGGGAAGTGGCCCAGGAGGCTTCCGGGCCCGGGGACCGCGGGCCCTTGGGCATCCCACCTGCCCGCCCACGCTGCGCTAGGCGCAGCTCAGACGCAGACCGGGCCGGCCCTCCTGCCCGACAGAAGCTGGCCCGAAGCCACTGGGAGCCACCATTGAGTTGGCACGGCCCCTAAGACCCAGCCACGGCACCCTCGCCCCCACGCCACCGTCCGAGCTCAGGACCCCGCCCCAGGTGGCCGGCAGGCCCGGGGAAGCGGCCCGGGCCCTCGATCCCGCTCCCGCCCCGGGCCATGGCGAAACGGCGGAGGGGCGGCTTTTTCCGTATGGAGCTGTGGAAAGCCAGCCCGGCAGACAGGTGGTGGCGCCGGGGCTGGGCTGCAGTGGGGGCGGCCAGGTGCAGGTCGAGGGGCTCGCGGGCCGCACGGACGGCCCCCGGGTCCGCGGCCACGTCTGGTTCCCGTCAGGCCACGCCCGGAGCGTCTGGTGTGCCTCTGCCTTCCAGGGACGCCTTCTGGCCGCCTGGCCGCTCAGGCAGGCGGGGAGCGCCCCATCAGACGCTGGCTGTGGTGGGAGGGGCCTGAGGAGGTGGGGCTTGCAGCTGTGCCGGGCGGGGGCGGAGAGAGCCGCGAACGCCGCGAGCGACAAGAGGAGAAGGCGGAGCGGGAGGCAAAACGCCTGGAGCACCCGGTCTTCCCTGGAGGTCTCCCATCCAAGTTCTAACCAGGCCCGACCCTGCTTAGCTTCCGCGATCGCGGCGAGATCGGGCCCTTCTAGGCTGCTTCGGCAGTGGATGCCGGCGGGGTCGCGGGCTGCCTCTTGAGGCGCAGCTTTCGCAGGCGCTTGGGCCTTACCGTCAGCCCAGCGGCCCGCCCGTCCCGGCAGGGCCCCGCCGCCCGCCTAGGCAGGGGAACGGAGGTCTCGGGCACCTGGGGGTGGCGGAGGTGCTGGCGACCACCCAGCCCAGGGCGGGCGGGAGCCAGCAAACTTTTCGGCGCTTGGCGCCCCGCCCCAGATCCCGCAGGCCGCTCACGGGGAAGTGGCCCAGGAGGCTTCCGGGCCCGGGGACCGCGGGCCCTTGGGCATCCCACCTGCCCGCCCACGCTGCGCTAGGCGCAGCTCAGACGCAGACCGGGCCGGCCCTCCTGCCCGACAGAAGCTGGCCCGAAGCCACTGGGAGCCACCATTGAGTTGGCACGGCCCCTAAGACCCAGCCACGGCACCCTCGCCCCCACGCCACCGTCCGAGCTCAGGACCCCGCCCCAGGTGGCCGGCAGGCCCGGGGAAGCGGCCCGGGCCCTCGATCCCGCTCCCGCCCCGGGCCATGGCGAAACGGCGGAGGGGCGGCTTTTTCCGTATGGAGCTGTGGAGAGCCAGCCCGGCAGACAGGTGGCGGCGCCGGGGCTGGGCTGCAGTGGGGGCGGCCAGGTGCAGGTCGAGGGGCTCGCGGGCCGCACGGACGGCCCCCGGGTCCGCGGCCACGTCTGGTTCCCGTCAGGCCACGCCCGGAGCGTCTGGTGTGCCTCTGCCTTCCAGGGACGCCTTCTGGCCGCCTGGCCGCTCAGGCAGGCGGGGAGCGCCCCATCAGACGCTGGCTGTGGTGGGAGGGGCCTGAGGAGGTGGGGCTTGCAGCTGTGCCGGGCGGGGGCGGAGAGAGCCGCGAATGCCGCGAGCGACAAGAGGAGAAGGCGGAGCGGGAGGCAAAACGCCTGGAGCACCCGGTCTTCCCTAGAGGTCTCCCATCCAAGTTCTAACCAGGCCCGACCCTGCTTAGCTTCCGCGATCGCGGCGAGATCGGGCCCTTCTAGGCTGCTTCGGCAGTGGATGCCGGCGGGGTCGCGGGCTGCCTCTTGAGGCGCAGCTTTCGCAGGCGCTTGGGCCTTACCGTCAGCCCAGCGGCCCGCCCGTCCCGGCAGGGCCCCGCCGCCCGCCTAGGCAGGGGAACGGAGGTCTCGGGCACCTGGGGGTGGCGGAGGTGCTGGCGACCACCCAGCCCAGGGCGGGCGGGAGCCAGCAAACTTTTCGGCGCTTGGCGCCCCGCCCCAGATCCCGCAGGCCGCTCACGGGGAAGTGGCCCAGGAGGCTTCCGGGCCCGGGGACCGCGGGCCCTTGGGCATCCCACCTGCCCGCCCACGCTGCGCTAGGCGCAGCTCAGACGCAGACCGGGCCGGCCCTCCTGCCCGACAGAAGCTGGCCCGAAGCCACTGGGAGCCACCATTGAGTTGGCACGGCCCCTAAGACCCAGCCACGCCACCCTCGCCCCCACGCCACCGTCCGAGCTCAGGACCCCGCCCCAGGTGGCCGGCAGGCCCGGGGAAGCGGCCCGGGCCCTCGATCCCGCTCCCGCCCCGGGCCATGGCGAAACGGCGGAGGGGCGGCTTTTTCCGTATGGAGCTGTGGAGAGCCAGCCCGGCAGACAGGTGGCGGCGCCGGGGCTGGGCTGCAGTGGGGGCGGCCAGGTGCAGGTCGAGGGGCTCGCGGGCCGCACGGACGGCCCCCGGGTCCGCGGCCACGTCTGGTTCCCGTCAGGCCACGCCCGGAGCGTCTGGTGTGCCTCTGCCTTCCAGGGACGCCTTCTGGCCGCCTGGCCGCTCAGGCAGGCGGGGAGCGCCCCATCAGACGCTGGCTGTGGTGGGAGGGGCCTGAGGAGGTGGGGCTTGCAGCTGTGCCGGGCGGGGGCGGAGAGAGCCGCGAATGCCGCGAGCGACAAGAGGAGAAGGCGGAGCGGGAGGCAAAACGCCTGGAGCACCCGGTCTTCCCTAGAGGTCTCCCATCCAAGTTCTAACCAGGCCCGACCCTGCTTAGCTTCCGCGATCGCGGCGAGATCGGGCCCTTCTAGGCTGCTTCGGCAGTGGATGCCGGCGGGGTCGCGGGCTGCCTCTTGAGGCGCAGCTTTCGCAGGCGCTTGGGCCTTACCGTCAGCCCAGCGGCCCGCCCGTCCCGGCAGGGCCCCGCCGCCCGCCTAGGCAGGGGAACGGAGGTCTCGGGCACCTGGGGGTGGCGGAGGTGCTGGCGACCACCCAGCCCAGGGCGGGCGGGAGCCAGCAAACTTTTCGGCGCTTGGCGCCCCGCCCCAGATCCCGCAGGCCGCTCACGGGGAAGTGGCCCAGGAGGCTTCCGGGCCCGGGGACCGCGGGCCCTTGGGCATCCCACCTGCCCGCCCACGCTGCGCTAGGCGCAGCTCAGACGCAGACCGGGCCGGCCCTCCTGCCCGACAGAAGCTGGCCCGAAGCCACTGGGAGCCACCATTGAGTTGGCACGGCCCCTAAGACCCAGCCACGCCACCCTCGCCCCCACGCCACCGTCCGAGCTCAGGACCCCGCCCCAGGTGGCCGGCAGGCCCAGGGAAGCGGCCCGGGCCCTCGATCCCGCTCCCGCCCCGGGCCATGGCGAAACGGCGGAGGGGCGGCTTTTTCCGTATGGAGCTGTGGAGAGCCAGCCCGGCAGACAGGTGGCGGCGCCGGGGCTGGGCTGCAGTGGGGGCGGCCAGGTGCAGGTCGAGGGGCTCGCGGGCCGCACGGACGGCCCCCGGGTCCGCGGCCACGTCTGGTTCCCGTCAGGCCACGCCCGGAGCGTCTGGTGTGCCTCTGCCTTCCAGGGACGCCTTCTGGCCGCCTGGCCGCTCAGGCAGGCGGGGAGCGCCCCATCAGACGCTGGCTGTGGTGGGAGGGGCCTGAGGAGGTGGGGCTTGCAGCTGTGCCGGGCGGGGTCGGAGAGAGCCGCGAACGCCGCGAGCGACAAGAGGAGAAGGCGGAGCGGGAGGCAAAACGCCTGGAGCACCCGGTCTTCCCTAGAGGTCTCCCATCCAAGTTCTAACCAGGCCCGACCCTGCTTAGCTTCCGCGATCGCGGCGAGATCGGGCCCTTCTAGGCTGCTTCGGCAGTGGATGCCGGCGGGGTCGCGGGCTGCCTCTTGAGGCGCAGCTTTCGCAGGCGCTTGGGCCTTACCGTCAGCCCAGCGGCCCGCCCGTCCCGGCAGGGCCCCGCCGCCCGCCTAGGCAGGGGAACGGAGGTCTCGGGCACCTGGGGGTGGCGGAGGTGCTGGCGACCACCCAGCCCAGGGCGGGCGGGAGCCAGCAAACTTTTCGGCGCTTGGCGCCCCGCCCCAGATCCCGCAGGCCGCTCACGGGGAAGTGGCCCAGGAGGCTTCCGGGCCCGGGGACCGCGGGCCCTTGGGCATCCCACCTGCCCGCCCACGCTGCGCTAGGCGCAGCTCAGACGCAGACCGGGCCGGCCCTCCTGCCCGACAGAAGCTGGCCCGAAGCCACTGGGAGCCACCATTGAGTTGGCACGGCCCCTAAGACCCAGCCACGCCACCCTCGCCCCCACGCCACCGTCCGAGCTCAGGACCCCGCCCCAGGTGGCCGGCAGGCCCGGGGAAGCGGCCCGGGCCCTCGATCCCGCTCCCGCCCCGGGCCATGGCGAAACGGCGGAGGGGCGGCTTTTTCCGTATGGAGCTGTGGAGAGCCAGCCCGGCAGACAGGTGGCGGCGCCGGGGCTGGGCTGCAGTGGGGGCGGCCAGGTGCAGGTCGAGGGGCTCGCGGGCCGCACGGACGGCCCCCGGGTCCGCGGCCACGTCTGGTTCCCGTCAGGCCACGCCCGGAGCGTCTGGTGTGCCTCTGCCTTCCAGGGACGCCTTCTGGCCGCCTGGCCGCTCAGGCAGGCGGGGAGCGCCCCATCAGACGCTGGCTGTGGTGGGAGGGGCCTGAGGAGGTGGGGCTTGCAGCTGTGCCGGGCGGGGGCGGAGAGAGCCGCGAACGCCGCGAGCGACAAGAGGAGAAGGCGGAGCGGGAGGCAAAACGCCTGGAGCACCCGGTCTTCCCTAGAGGTCTCCCATCCAAGTTCTAACCAGGCCCGACCCTGCTTAGCTTCCGCGATCGCGGCGAGATCGGGCCCTTCTAGGCTGCTTCGGCAGTGGATGCCGGCGGGGTCGCGGGCTGCCTCTTGAGGCGCAGCTTTCGCAGGCGCTTGGGCCTTACCGTCAGCCCAGCGGCCCGCCCGTCCCGGCAGGGCCCCGCCGCCCGCCTAGGCAGGGGAACGGAGGTCTCGGGCACCTGGGGGTGGCGGAGGTGCTGGCGACCACCCAGCCCAGGGCGGGCGGGAGCCAGCAAACTTTTCGGCGCTTGGCGCCCCGCCCCAGATCCCGCAGGCCGCTCACGGGGAAGTGGCCCAGGAGGCTTCCGGGCCCGGGGACCGCGGGCCCTTGGGCATCCCACCTGCCCGCCCACGCTGCGCTAGGCGCAGCTCAGACGCAGACCGGGCCGGCCCTCCTGCCCGACAGAAGCTGGCCCGAAGCCACTGGGAGCCACCATTGAGTTGGCACGGCCCCTAAGACCCAGCCACGCCACCCTCGCCCCCACGCCACCGTCCGAGCTCAGGACCCCGCCCCAGGTGGCCGGCAGGCCCGGGGAAGCGGCCCGGGCCCTCGATCCCGCTCCCGCCCCGGGCCATGGCGAAACGGCGGAGGGGCGGCTTTTTCCGTATGGAGCTGTGGAGAGCCAGCCCGGCAGACAGGTGGCGGCGCCGGGGCTGGGCTGCAGTGGGGGCGGCCAGGTGCAGGTCGAGGGGCTCGCGGGCCGCACGGACGGCCCCCGGGTCCGCGGCCACGTCTGGTTCCCGTCAGGCCACGCCCGGAGCGTCTGGTGTGCCTCTGCCTTCCAGGGACGCCTTCTGGCCGCCTGGCCGCTCAGGCAGGCGGGGAGCGCCCCATCAGACGCTGGCTGTGGTGGGAGGGGCCTGAGGAGGTGGGGCTTGCAGCTGTGCCGGGCGGGGGCGGAGAGAGCCGCGAACGCCGCGAGCGACAAGAGGAGAAGGCGGAGCGGGAGGCAAAACGCCTGGAGCACCCGGTCTTCCCTAGAGGTCTCCCATCCAAGTTCTAACCAGGCCCGACCCTGCTTAGCTTCCGCGATCGCGGCGAGATCGGGCCCTTCTAGGCTGCTTCGGCAGTGGATGCCGGCGGGGTCGCGGGCTGCCTCTTGAGGCGCAGCTTTCGCAGGCGCTTGGGCCTTACCGTCAGCCCAGCGGCCCGCCCGTCCCGGCAGGGCCCCGCCGCCCGCCTAGGCAGGGGAACGGAGGTCTCGGGCACCTGGGGGTGGCGGAGGTGCTGGCGACCACCCAGCCCAGGGCGGGCGGGAGCCAGCAAACTTTTCGGCGCTTGGCGCCCCGCCCCAGATCCCGCAGGCCGCTCACGGGGAAGTGGCCCAGGAGGCTTCCGGGCCCGGGGACCGCGGGCCCTTGGGCATCCCACCTGCCCGCCCACGCTGCGCTAGGCGCAGCTCAGACGCAGACCGGGCCGGCCCTCCTGCCCGACAGAAGCTGGCCCGAAGCCACTGGGAGCCACCATTGAGTTGGCACGGCCCCTAAGACCCAGCCACGGCACCCTCGCCCCCACGCCACCGTCCGAGCTCAGGACCCCGCCCCAGGTGGCCGGCAGGCCCGGGGAAGCGGCCCGGGCCCTCGATCCCGCTCCCGCCCCGGGCCATGGCGAAACGGCGGAGGGGCGGCTTTTTCCGTATGGAGCTGTGGAGAGCCAGCCCGGCAGACAGGTGGCGGCGCCGGGGCTGGGCTGCAGTGGGGGCGGCCAGGTGCAGGTCGAGGGGCTCGCGGGCCGCACGGACGGCCCCCGGGTCCGCGGCCACGTCTGGTTCCCGTCAGGCCACGCCCGGAGCGTCTGGTGTGCCTCTGCCTTCCAGGGACGCCTTCTGGCCGCCTGGCCGCTCAGGCAGGCGGGGAGCGCCCCATCAGACGCTGGCTGTGGTGGGAGGGGCCTGAGGAGGTGGGGCTTGCAGCTGTGCCGGGCGGGGGCGGAGAGAGCCGCGAACGCCGCGAGCGACAAGAGGAGAAGGCGGAGCGGGAGGCAAAACGCCTGGAGCACCCGGTCTTCCCTGGAGGTCTCCCATCCAAGTTCTAACCAGGCCCGACCCTGCTTAGCTTCCGCGATCGCGGCGAGATCGGGCCCTTCTAGGCTGCTTCGGCAGTGGATGCCGGCGGGGTCGCGGGCTGCCTCTTGAGGCGCAGCTTTCGCAGGCGCTTGGGCCTTACCGTCAGCCCAGCGGCCCGCCCGTCCCGGCAGGGCCCCGCCGCCCGCCTAGGCAGGGGAACGGAGGTCTCGGGCACCTGGGGGTGGCGGAGGTGCTGGCGACCACCCAGCCCAGGGCGGGCGGGAGCCAGCAAACTTTTCGGCGCTTGGCGCCCCGCCCCAGATCCCGCAGGCCGCTCACGGGGAAGTGGCCCAGGAGGCTTCCGGGCCCGGGGACCGCGGGCCCTTGGGCATCCCACCTGCCCGCCCACGCTGCGCTAGGCGCAGCTCAGACGCAGACCGGGCCGGCCCTCCTGCCCGACAGAAGCTGGCCCGAAGCCACTGGGAGCCACCATTGAGTTGGCACGGCCCCTAAGACCCAGCCACGCCACCCTCGCCCCCACGCCACCGTCCGAGCTCAGGACCCCGCCCCAGGTGGCCGGCAGGCCCGGGGAAGCGGCCCGGGCCCTCGATCCCGCTCCCGCCCCGGGCCATGGCGAAACGGCGGAGGGGCGGCTTTTTCCGTATGGAGCTGTGGAGAGCCAGCCCGGCAGACAGGTGGCGGCGCCGGGGCTGGGCTGCAGTGGGGGCGGCCAGGTGCAGGTCGAGGGGCTCGCGGGCCGCACGGACGGCCCCCGGGTCCGCGGCCACGTCTGGTTCCCGTCAGGCCACGCCCGGAGCGTCTGGTGTGCCTCTGCCTTCCAGGGACGCCTTCTGGCCGCCTGGCCGCTCAGGCAGGCGGGGAGCGCCCCATCAGACGCTGGCTGTGGTGGGAGGGGCCTGAGGAGGTGGGGCTTGCAGCTGTGCCGGGCGGGGGCGGAGAGAGCCGCGAACGCCGCGAGCGACAAGAGGAGAAGGCGGAGCGGGAGGCAAAACGCCTGGAGCACCCGGTCTTCCCTAGAGGTCTCCCATCCAAGTTCTAACCAGGCCCGACCCTGCTTAGCTTCCGCGATCGCGGCGAGATCGGGCCCTTCTAGGCTGCTTCGGCAGTGGATGCCGGCGGGGTCGCGGGCTGCCTCTTGAGGCGCAGCTTTCGCAGGCGCTTGGGCCTTACCGTCAGCCCAGCGGCCCGCCCGTCCCGGCAGGGCCCCGCCGCCCGCCTAGGCAGGGGAACGGAGGTCTCGGGCACCTGGGGGTGGCGGAGGTGCTGGCGACCACCCAGCCCAGGGCGGGCGGGAGCCAGCAAACTTTTCGGCGCTTGGCGCCCCGCCCCAGATCCCGCAGGCCGCTCACGGGGAAGTGGCCCAGGAGGCTTCCGGGCCCGGGGACCGCGGGCCCTTGGGCATCCCACCTGCCCGCCCACGCTGCGCTAGGCGCAGCTCAGACGCAGACCGGGCCGGCCCTCCTGCCCGACAGAAGCTGGCCCGAAGCCACTGGGAGCCACCATTGAGTTGGCACGGCCCCTAAGACCCAGCCACGGCACCCTCGCCCCCACGCCACCGTCCGAGCTCAGGACCCCGCCCCAGGTGGCCGGCAGGCCCGGGGAAGCGGCCCGGGCCCTCGATCCCGCTCCCGCCCCGGGCCATGGCGAAACGGCGGAGGGGCGGCTTTTTCCGTATGGAGCTGTGGAGAGCCAGCCCGGCAGACAGGTGGCGGCGCCGGGGCTGGGCTGCAGTGGGGGCGGCCAGGTGCAGGTCGAGGGGCTCGCGGGCCGCACGGACGGCCCCCGGGTCCGCGGCCACGTCTGGTTCCCGTCAGGCCACGCCCGGAGCGTCTGGTGTGCCTCTGCCTTCCAGGGACGCCTTCTGGCCGCCTGGCCGCTCAGGCAGGCGGGGAGCGCCCCATCAGACGCTGGCTGTGGTGGGAGGGGCCTGAGGAGGTGGGGCTTGCAGCTGTGCCGGGCGGGGGCGGAGAGAGCCGCGAACGCCGCGAGCGACAAGAGGAGAAGGCGGAGCGGGAGGCAAAACGCCTGGAGCACCCGGTCTTCCCTAGAGGTCTCCCATCCAAGTTCTAACCAGGCCCGACCCTGCTTAGCTTCCGCGATCGCGGCGAGATCGGGCCCTTCTAGGCTGCTTCGGCAGTGGATGCCGGCGGGGTCGCGGGCTGCCTCTTGAGGCGCAGCTTTCGCAGGCGCTTGGGCCTTACCGTCAGCCCAGCGGCCCGCCCGTCCCGGCAGGGCCCCGCCGCCCGCCTAGGCAGGGGAACGGAGGTCTCGGGCACCTGGGGGTGGCGGAGGTGCTGGCGACCACCCAGCCCAGGGCGGGCGGGAGCCAGCAAACTTTTCGGCGCTTGGCGCCCCGCCCCAGATCCCGCAGGCCGCTCACGGGGAAGTGGCCCAGGAGGCTTCCGGGCCCGGGGACCGCGGGCCCTTGGGCATCCCACCTGCCCGCCCACGCTGCGCTAGGCGCAGCTCAGACGCAGACCGGGCCGGCCCTCCTGCCCGACAGAAGCTGGCCCGAAGCCACTGGGAGCCACCATTGAGTTGGCACGGCCCCTAAGACCCAGCCACGGCACCCTCGCCCCCACGCCACCGTCCGAGCTCAGGACCCCGCCCCAGGTGGCCGGCAGGCCCGGGGAAGCGGCCCGGGCCCTCGATCCCGCTCCCGCCCCGGGCCATGGCGAAACGGCGGAGGGGCGGCTTTTTCCGTATGGAGCTGTGGAGAGCCAGCCCGGCAGACAGGTGGCGGCGCCGGGGCTGGGCTGCAGTGGGGGCGGCCAGGTGCAGGTCGAGGGGCTCGCGGGCCGCACGGACGGCCCCCGGGTCCGCGGCCACGTCTGGTTCCCGTCAGGCCACGCCCGGAGCGTCTGGTGTGCCTCTGCCTTCCAGGGACGCCTTCTGGCCGCCTGGCCGCTCAGGCAGGCGGGGAGCGCCCCATCAGACGCTGGCTGTGGTGGGAGGGGCCTGAGGAGGTGGGGCTTGCAGCTGTGCCGGGCGGGGGCGGAGAGAGCCGCGAACGCCGCGAGCGACAAGAGGAGAAGGCGGAGCGGGAGGCAAAACGCCTGGAGCACCCGGTCTTCCCTGGAGGTCTCCCATCCAAGTTCTAACCAGGCCCGACCCTGCTTAGCTTCCGCGATCGCGGCGAGATCGGGCCCTTCTAGGCTGCTTCGGCAGTGGATGCCGGCGGGGTCGCGGGCTGCCTCTTGAGGCGCAGCTTTCGCAGGCGCTTGGGCCTTACCGTCAGCCCAGCGGCCCGCCCGTCCCGGCAGGGCCCCGCCGCCCGCCTAGGCAGGGGAACGGAGGTCTCGGGCACCTGGGGGTGGCGGAGGTGCTGGCGACCACCCAGCCCAGGGCGGGCGGGAGCCAGCAAACTTTTCGGCGCTTGGCGCCCCGCCCCAGATCCCGCAGGCCGCTCACGGGGAAGTGGCCCAGGAGGCTTCCGGGCCCGGGGACCGCGGGCCCTTGGGCATCCCACCTGCCCGCCCACGCTGCGCTAGGCGCAGCTCAGACGCAGACCGGGCCGGCCCTCCTGCCCGACAGAAGCTGGCCCGAAGCCACTGGGAGCCACCATTGAGTTGGCACGGCCCCTAAGACCCAGCCACGCCACCCTCGCCCCCACGCCACCGTCCGAGCTCAGGACCCCGCCCCAGGTGGCCGGCAGGCCCGGGGAAGCGGCCCGGGCCCTCGATCCCGCTCCCGCCCCGGGCCATGGCGAAACGGCGGAGGGGCGGCTTTTTCCGTATGGAGCTGTGGAGAGCCAGCCCGGCAGACAGGTGGCGGCGCCGGGGCTGGGCTGCAGTGGGGGCGGCCAGGTGCAGGTCGAGGGGCTCGCGGGCCGCACGGACGGCCCCCGGGTCCGCGGCCACGTCTGGTTCCCGTCAGGCCACGCCCGGAGCGTCTGGTGTGCCTCTGCCTTCCAGGGACGCCTTCTGGCCGCCTGGCCGCTCAGGCAGGCGGGGAGCGCCCCATCAGACGCTGGCTGTGGTGGGAGGGGCCTGAGGAGGTGGGGCTTGCAGCTGTGCCGGGCGGGGGCGGAGAGAGCCGCGAACGCCGCGAGCGACAAGAGGAGAAGGCGGAGCGGGAGGCAAAACGCCTGGAGCACCCGGTCTTCCCTAGAGGTCTCCCATCCAAGTTCTAACCAGGCCCGACCCTGCTTAGCTTCCGCGATCGCGGCGAGATCGGGCCCTTCTAGGCTGCTTCGGCAGTGGATGCCGGCGGGGTCGCGGGCTGCCTCTTGAGGCGCAGCTTTCGCAGGCGCTTGGGCCTTACCGTCAGCCCAGCGGCCCGCCCGTCCCGGCAGGGCCCCGCCGCCCGCCTAGGCAGGGGAACGGAGGTCTCGGGCACCTGGGGGTGGCGGAGGTGCTGGCGACCACCCAGCCCAGGGCGGGCGGGAGCCAGCAAACTTTTCGGCGCTTGGCGCCCCGCCCCAGATCCCGCAGGCCGCTCACGGGGAAGTGGCCCAGGAGGCTTCCGGGCCCGGGGACCGCGGGCCCTTGGGCATCCCACCTGCCCGCCCACGCTGCGCTAGGCGCAGCTCAGACGCAGACCGGGCCGGCCCTCCTGCCCGACAGAAGCTGGCCCGAAGCCACTGGGAGCCACCATTGAGTTGGCACGGCCCCTAAGACCCAGCCACGGCACCCTCGCCCCCACGCCACCGTCCGAGCTCAGGACCCCGCCCCAGGTGGCCGGCAGGCCCGGGGAAGCGGCCCGGGCCCTCGATCCCGCTCCCGCCCCGGGCCATGGCGAAACGGCGGAGGGGCGGCTTTTTCCGTATGGAGCTGTGGAGAGCCAGCCCGGCAGACAGGTGGCGGCGCCGGGGCTGGGCTGCAGTGGGGGCGGCCAGGTGCAGGTCGAGGGGCTCGCGGGCCGCACGGACGGCCCCCGGGTCCGCGGCCACGTCTGGTTCCCGTCAGGCCACGCCCGGAGCGTCTGGTGTGCCTCTGCCTTCCAGGGACGCCTTCTGGCCGCCTGGCCGCTCAGGCAGGCGGGGAGCGCCCCATCAGACGCTGGCTGTGGTGGGAGGGGCCTGAGGAGGTGGGGCTTGCAGCTGTGCCGGGCGGGGGCGGAGAGAGCCGCGAACGCCGCGAGCGACAAGAGGAGAAGGCGGAGCGGGAGGCAAAACGCCTGGAGCACCCGGTCTTCCCTAGAGGTCTCCCATCCAAGTTCTAACCAGGCCCGACCCTGCTTAGCTTCCGCGATCGCGGCGAGATCGGGCCCTTCTAGGCTGCTTCGGCAGTGGATGCCGGCGGGGTCGCGGGCTGCCTCTTGAGGCGCAGCTTTCGCAGGCGCTTGGGCCTTACCGTCAGCCCAGCGGCCCGCCCGTCCCGGCAGGGCCCCGCCGCCCGCCTAGGCAGGGGAACGGAGGTCTCGGGCACCTGGGGGTGGCGGAGGTGCTGGCGACCACCCAGCCCAGGGCGGGCGGGAGCCAGCAAACTTTTCGGCGCTTGGCGCCCCGCCCCAGATCCCGCAGGCCGCTCACGGGGAAGTGGCCCAGGAGGCTTCCGGGCCCGGGGACCGCGGGCCCTTGGGCATCCCACCTGCCCGCCCACGCTGCGCTAGGCGCAGCTCAGACGCAGACCGGGCCGGCCCTCCTGCCCGACAGAAGCTGGCCCGAAGCCACTGGGAGCCACCATTGAGTTGGCACGGCCCCTAAGACCCAGCCACGGCACCCTCGCCCCCACGCCACCGTCCGAGCTCAGGACCCCGCCCCAGGTGGCCGGCAGGCCCGGGGAAGCGGCCCGGGCCCTCGATCCCGCTCCCGCCCCGGGCCATGGCGAAACGGCGGAGGGGCGGCTTTTTCCGTATGGAGCTGTGGAGAGCCAGCCCGGCAGACAGGTGGCGGCGCCGGGGCTGGGCTGCAGTGGGGGCGGCCAGGTGCAGGTCGAGGGGCTCGCGGGCCGCACGGACGGCCCCCGGGTCCGCGGCCACGTCTGGTTCCCGTCAGGCCACGCCCGGAGCGTCTGGTGTGCCTCTGCCTTCCAGGGACGCCTTCTGGCCGCCTGGCCGCTCAGGCAGGCGGGGAGCGCCCCATCAGACGCTGGCTGTGGTGGGAGGGGCCTGAGGAGGTGGGGCTTGCAGCTGTGCCGGGCGGGGGCGGAGAGAGCCGCGAACGCCGCGAGCGACAAGAGGAGAAGGCGGAGCGGGAGGCAAAACGCCTGGAGCACCCGGTCTTCCCTAGAGGTCTCCCATCCAAGTTCTAACCAGGCCCGACCCTGCTTAGCTTCCGCGATCGCGGCGAGATCGGGCCCTTCTAGGCTGCTTCGGCAGTGGATGCCGGCGGGGTCGCGGGCTGCCTCTTGAGGCGCAGCTTTCGCAGGCGCTTGGGCCTTACCGTCAGCCCAGCGGCCCGCCCGTCCCGGCAGGGCCCCGCCGCCCGCCTAGGCAGGGGAACGGAGGTCTCGGGCACCTGGGGGTGGCGGAGGTGCTGGCGACCACCCAGCCCAGGGCGGGCGGGAGCCAGCAAACTTTTCGGCGCTTGGCGCCCCGCCCCAGATCCCGCAGGCCGCTCACGGGGAAGTGGCCCAGGAGGCTTCCGGGCCCGGGGACCGCGGGCCCTTGGGCATCCCACCTGCCCGCCCACGCTGCGCTAGGCGCAGCTCAGACGCAGACCGGGCCGGCCCTCCTGCCCGACAGAAGCTGGCCCGAAGCCACTGGGAGCCACCATTGAGTTGGCACGGCCCCTAAGACCCAGCCACGGCACCCTCGCCCCCACGCCACCGTCCGAGCTCAGGACCCCGCCCCAGGTGGCCGGCAGGCCCGGGGAAGCGGCCCGGGCCCTCGATCCCGCCTCCCGCCCCGGGCCATGGCGAAACGGCGGAGGGGCGGCTTTTTTCCGTATGGAGCTGTGGAGAGCCAGCCCGGCAGACAGGTGGCGGCGCCGGGGCTGGGCTGCAGTGGGGGCGGCCAGGTGCAGGTCGAGGGGCTCGCGGGCCGCACGGACGGCCCCCGGGTCCGCGGCCACGTCTGGTTCCCGTCAGGCCACGCCCGGAGCGTCTGGTGTGCCTCTGCCTTCCAGGGACGCCTTCTGGCCGCCTGGCCGCTCAGGCAGGCGGGGAGCGCCCCATCAGACGCTGGCTGTGGTGGGAGGGGCCTGAGGAGGTGGGGCTTGCAGCTGTGCCGGGCGGGGGCGGAGAGAGCCGCGAACGCCGCGAGCGACAAGAGGAGAAGGCGGAGCGGGAGGCAAAACGCCTGGAGCACCCGGTTCCCTAGAGGTCTCCCATCCAAGTTCTAACCAGGCCCGACCCTGCTTAGCTTCCGCGATCGCGGCGAGATCGGGCCCTTCTAGGCTGCTTCGGCAGTGGATGCCGGCGGGGTCGCGGGCTGCCTCTTGAGGCGCAGCTTTCGCAGGCGCTTGGGCCTTACCGTCAGCCCAGCGGCCCGCCCGTCCCGGCAGGGCCCCGCCGCCCGCCTAGGCAGGGGAACGGAGGTCTCGGGCACCTGGGGGTGGCGGAGGTGCTGGCGACCACCCAGCCCAGGGCGGGCGGGAGCCAGCAAACTTTTCGGCGCTTGGCGCCCCGCCCCAGATCCCGCAGGCCGCTCACGGGGAAGTGGCCCAGGAGGCTTCCGGGCCCGGGGACCGCGGGCCCTTGGGCATCCCACCTGCCCGCCCACGCTGCGCTAGGCGCAGCTCAGACGCAGACCGGGCCGGCCCTCCTGCCCGACAGAAGCTGGCCCGAAGCCACTGGGAGCCACCATTGAGTTGGCACGGCCCCTAAGACCCAGCCACGGCACCCTCGCCCCCACGCCACCGTCCGAGCTCAGGACCCCGCCCCAGGTGGCCGGCAGGCCCGGGGAAGCGGCCCGGGCCCTCGATCCCGCTCCCGCCCCGGGCCATGGCGAAACGGCGGAGGGGCGGCTTTTTCCGTATGGAGCTGTGGAGAGCCAGCCCGGCAGACAGGTGGCGGCGCCGGGGCTGGGCTGCAGTGGGGGCGGCCAGGTGCAGGTCGAGGGGCTCGCGGGCCGCACGGACGGCCCCCGGGTCCGCGGCCACGTCTGGTTCCCGTCAGGCCACGCCCGGAGCGTCTGGTGTGCCTCTGCCTTCCAGGGACGCCTTCTGGCCGCCTGGCCGCTCAGGCAGGCGGGGAGCGCCCCATCAGACGCTGGCTGTGGTGGGAGGGGCCTGAGGAGGTGGGGCTTGCAGCTGTGCCGGGCGGGGGCGGAGAGAGCCGCGAACGCCGCGAGCGACAAGAGGAGAAGGCGGAGCGGGAGGCAAAACGCCTGGAGCACCCGGTCTTCCCTAGAGGTCTCCCATCCAAGTTCTAACCAGGCCCGACCCTGCTTAGCTTCCGCGATCGCGGCGAGATCGGGCCCTTCTAGGCTGCTTCGGCAGTGGATGCCGGCGGGGTCGCGGGCTGCCTCTTGAGGCGCAGCTTTCGCAGGCGCTTGGGCCTTACCGTCAGCCCAGCGGCCCGCCCGTCCCGGCAGGGCCCCGCCGCCCGCCTAGGCAGGGGAACGGAGGTCTCGGGCACCTGGGGGTGGCGGAGGTGCTGGCGACCACCCAGCCCAGGGCGGGCGGGAGCCAGCAAACATTTCGGCGCTTGGCGCCCCGCCCCAGATCCCGCAGGCCGCTCACGGGGAAGTGGCCCAGGAGGCTTCCGGGCCCGGGGACCGCGGGCCCTTGGGCATCCCACCTGCCCGCCCACGCTGCGCTAGGCGCAGCTCAGACGCAGACCGGGCCGGCCCTCCTGCCCGACAGAAGCTGGCCCGAAGCCACTGGGAGCCACCATTGAGTTGGCACGGCCCCTAAGACCCAGCCACGGCACCGTCCGAGCTCAGGACCCCGCCCCAGGTGGCCGGCAGGCCCGGGGAAGCGGCCCGGGCCCTCGATCCCGCTCCCGCCCCGGGCCATGGCGAAACGGCGGAGGGGCGGCTTTTTCCGTATGGAGCTGTGGAGAGCCAGCCCGGCAGACAGGTGGCGGCGCCGGGGCTGGGCTGCAGTGGGGGCGGCCAGGTGCAGGTCGAGGGGCTCGCGGGCCGCACGGACGGCCCCCGGGTCCGCGGCCACGTCTGGTTCCCGTCAGGCCACGCCCGGAGCGTCTGGTGTGCCTCTGCCTTCCAGGGACGCCTTCTGGCCGCCTGGCCGCTCAGGCAGGCGGGGAGCGCCCCATCAGACGCTGGCTGTGGTGGGAGGGGCCTGAGGAGGTGGGGCTTGCAGCTGTGCCGGGCGGGGGCGGAGAGAGCCGCGAACGCCGCGAGCGACAAGAGGAGAAGGCGGAGCGGGAGGCAAAACGCCTGGAGCACCCGGTCTTCCCTAGAGGTCTCCCATCCAAGTTCTAACCAGGCCCGACCCTGCTTAGCTTCCGCGATCGCGGCGAGATCGGGCCCTTCTAGGCTGCTTCGGCAGTGGATGCCGGCGGGGTCGCGGGCTGCCTCTTGAGGCGCAGCTTTCGCAGGCGCTTGGGCCTTACCGTCAGCCCAGCGGCCCGCCCGTCCCGGCAGGGCCCCGCCGCCCGCCTAGGCAGGGGAACGGAGGTCTCGGGCACCTGGGGGTGGCGGAGGTGCTGGCGACCACCCAGCCCAGGGCGGGCGGGAGCCAGCAAACTTTTCGGCGCTTGGCGCCCCGCCCCAGATCCCGCAGGCCGCTCACGGGGAAGTGGCCCAGGAGGCTTCCGGGCCCGGGGACCGCGGGCCCTTGGGCATCCCACCTGCCCGCCCACGCTGCGCTAGGCGCAGCTCAGACGCAGACCGGGCCGGCCCTCCTGCCCGACAGAAGCTGGCCCGAAGCCACTGGGAGCCACCATTGAGTTGGCACGGCCCCTAAGACCCAGCCACGGCACCCTCGCCCCCACGCCAGCGTCCGAGCTCAGGACCCCGCCCCAGGTGGCCGGCAGGCCCGGGGAAGCGGCCCGGGCCCTCGATCCCGCTCCCGCCCCGGGCCATGGCGAAACGGCGGAGGGGCGGCTTTTTCCGTATGGAGCTGTGGAGAGCCAGCCCGGCAGACAGGTGGCGGCGCCGGGGCTGGGCTGCAGTGGGGGCGGCCAGGTGCAGGTCGAGGGGCTCGCGGGCCGCACGGACGGCCCCCGGGTCCGCGGCCACGTCTGGTTCCCGTCAGGCCACGCCCGGAGCGTCTGGTGTGCCTCTGCCTTCCAGGGACGCCTTCTGGCCGCCTGGCCGCTCAGGCAGGCGGGGAGCGCCCCATCAGACGCTGGCTGTGGTGGGAGGGGCCTGAGGAGGTGGGGCTTGCAGCTGTGCCGGGCGGGGGCGGAGAGAGCCGCGAACGCCGCGAGCGACAAGAGGAGAAGGCGGAGCGGGAGGCAAAACGCCTGGAGCACCCGGTCTTCCCTAGAGGTCTCCCATCCAAGTTCTAACCAGGCCCGACCCTGCTTAGCTTCCGCGATCGCGGCGAGATCGGGCCCTTCTAGGCTGCTTCGGCAGTGGATGCCGGCGGGGTCGCGGGCTGCCTCTTGAGGCGCAGCTTTCGCAGGCGCTTGGGCCTTACCGTCAGCCCAGCGGCCCGCCCGTCCCGGCAGGGCCCCGCCGCCCGCCTAGGCAGGGGAACGGAGGTCTCGGGCACCTGGGGGTGGCGGAGGTGCTGGCGACCACCCAGCCCAGGGCGGGCGGGAGCCAGCAAACTTTTCGGCGCTTGGCGCCCCGCCCCAGATCCCGCAGGCCGCTCACGGGGAAGTGGCCCAGGAGGCTTCCGGGCCCGGGGACCGCGGGCCCTTGGGCATCCCACCTGCCCGCCCACGCTGCGCTAGGCGCAGCTCAGACGCAGACCGGGCCGGCCCTCCTGCCCGACAGAAGCTGGCCCGAAGCCACTGGGAGCCACCATTGAGTTGGCACGGCCCCTAAGACCCAGCCACGGCACCCTCGCCCCCACGCCACCGTCCGAGCTCAGGACCCCGCCCCAGGTGGCCGGCAGGCCCGGGGAAGCGGCCCGGGCCCTCGATCCCGCTCCCGCCCCGGGCCATGGCGAAACGGCGGAGGGGCGGCTTTTTCCGTATGGAGCTGTGGAGAGCCAGCCCGGCAGACAGGTGGCGGCGCCGGGGCTGGGCTGCAGTGGGGGCGGCCAGGTGCAGGTCGAGGGGCTCGCGGGCCGCACGGACGGCCCCCGGGTCCGCGGCCACGTCTGGTTCCCGTCAGGCCACGCCCGGAGCGTCTGGTGTGCCTCTGCCTTCCAGGGACGCCTTCTGGCCGCCTGGCCGCTCAGGCAGGCGGGGAGCGCCCCATCAGACGCTGGCTGTGGTGGGAGGGGCCTGAGGAGGTGGGGCTTGCAGCTGTGCCGGGCGGGGGCGGAGAGAGCCGCGAACGCCGCGAGCGACAAGAGGAGAAGGCGGAGCGGGAGGCAAAACGCCTGGAGCACCCGGTCTTCCCTAGAGGTCTCCCATCCAAGTTCTAACCAGGCCCGACCCTGCTTAGCTTCCGCGATCGCGGCGAGATCGGGCCCTTCTAGGCTGCTTCGGCAGTGGATGCCGGCGGGGTCGCGGGCTGCCTCTTGAGGCGCAGCTTTCGCAGGCGCTTGGGCCTTACCGTCAGCCCAGCGGCCCGCCCGTCCCGGCAGGGCCCCGCCGCCCGCCTAGGCAGGGGAACGGAGGTCTCGGGCACCTGGGGGTGGCGGAGGTGCTGGCGACCACCCAGCCCAGGGCGGGCGGGAGCCAGCAAACTTTTCGGCGCTTGGCGCCCCGCCCCAGATCCCGCAGGCCGCTCACGGGGAAGTGGCCCAGGAGGCTTCCGGGCCCGGGGACCGCGGGCCCTTGGGCATCCCACCTGCCCGCCCACGCTGCGCTAGGCGCAGCTCAGACGCAGACCGGGCCGGCCCTCCTGCCCGACAGAAGCTGGCCCGAAGCCACTGGGAGCCACCATTGAGTTGGCACGGCCCCTAAGACCCAGCCACGGCACCCTCGCCCCCACGCCACCGTCCGAGCTCAGGACCCCGCCCCAGGTGGCCGGCAGGCCCGGGGAAGCGGCCCGGGCCCTCGATCCCGCTCCCGCCCCGGGCCATGGCGAAACGGCGGAGGGGCGGCTTTTTCCGTATGGAGCTGTGGAGAGCCAGCCCGGCAGACAGGTGGCGGCGCCGGGGCTGGGCTGCAGTGGGGGCGGCCAGGTGCAGGTCGAGGGGCTCGCGGGCCGCACGGACGGCCCCCGGGTCCGCGGCCACGTCTGGTTCCCGTCAGGCCACGCCCGGAGCGTCTGGTGTGCCTCTGCCTTCCAGGGACGCCTTCTGGCCGCCTGGCCGCTCAGGCAGGCGGGGAGCGCCCCATCAGACGCTGGCTGTGGTGGGAGGGGCCTGAGGAGGTGGGGCTTGCAGCTGTGCCGGGCGGGGGCGGAGAGAGCCGCGAACGCCGCGAGCGACAAGAGGAGAAGGCGGAGCGGGAGGCAAAACGCCTGGAGCACCCGGTCTTCCCTAGAGGTCTCCCATCCAAGTTCTAACCAGGCCCGACCCTGCTTAGCTTCCGCGATCGCGGCGAGATCGGGCCCTTCTAGGCTGCTTCGGCAGTGGATGCCGGCGGGGTCGCGGGCTGCCTCTTGAGGCGCAGCTTTCGCAGGCGCTTGGGCCTTACCGTCAGCCCAGCGGCCCGCCCGTCCCGGCAGGGCCCCGCCGCCCGCCTAGGCAGGGGAACGGAGGTCTCGGGCACCTGGGGGTGGCGGAGGTGCTGGCGACCACCCAGCCCAGGGCGGGCGGGAGCCAGCAAACTTTTCGGCGCTTGGCGCCCCGCCCCAGATCCCGCAGGCCGCTCACGGGGAAGTGGCCCAGGAGGCTTCCGGGCCCGGGGACCGCGGGCCCTTGGGCATCCCACCTGCCCGCCCACGCTGCGCTAGGCGCAGCTCAGACGCAGACCGGGCCGGCCCTCCTGCCCGACAGAAGCTGGCCCGAAGCCACTGGGAGCCACCATTGAGTTGGCACGGCCCCTAAGACCCAGCCACGGCACCCTCGCCCCCACGCCACCGTCCGAGCTCAGGACCCCGCCCCAGGTGGCCGGCAGGCCCGGGGAAGCGGCCCGGGCCCTCGATCCCGCTCCCGCCCCGGGCCATGGCGAAACGGCGGAGGGGCGGCTTTTTCCGTATGGAGCTGTGGAGAGCCAGCCCGGCAGACAGGTGGCGGCGCCGGGGCTGGGCTGCAGTGGGGGCGGCCAGGTGCAGGTCGAGGGGCTCGCGGGCCGCACGGACGGCCCCCGGGTCCGCGGCCACGTCTGGTTCCCGTCAGGCCACGCCCGGAGCGTCTGGTGTGCCTCTGCCTTCCAGGGACGCCTTCTGGCCGCCTGGCCGCTCAGGCAGGCGGGGAGCGCCCCATCAGACGCTGGCTGTGGTGGGAGGGGCCTGAGGAGGTGGGGCTTGCAGCTGTGCCGGGCGGGGGCGGAGAGAGCCGCGAACGCCGCGAGCGACAAGAGGAGAAGGCGGAGCGGGAGGCAAAACGCCTGGAGCACCCGGTCTTCCCTAGAGGTCTCCCATCCAAGTTCTAACCAGGCCCGACCCTGCTTAGCTTCCGCGATCGCGGCGAGATCGGGCCCTTCTAGGCTGCTTCGGCAGTGGATGCCGGCGGGGTCGCGGGCTGCCTCTTGAGGCGCAGCTTTCGCAGGCGCTTGGGCCTTACCGTCAGCCCAGCGGCCCGCCCGTCCCGGCAGGGCCCCGCCGCCCGCCTAGGCAGGGGAACGGAGGTCTCGGGCACCTGGGGGTGGCGGAGGTGCTGGCGACCACCCAGCCCAGGGCGGGCGGGAGCCAGCAAACTTTTCGGCGCTTGGCGCCCCGCCCCAGATCCCGCAGGCCGCTCACGGGGAAGTGGCCCAGGAGGCTTCCGGGCCCGGGGACCGCGGGCCCTTGGGCATCCCACCTGCCCGCCCACGCTGCGCTAGGCGCAGCTCAGACGCAGACCGGGCCGGCCCTCCTGCCCGACAGAAGCTGGCCCGAAGCCACTGGGAGCCACCATTGAGTTGGCACGGCCCCTAAGACCCAGCCACGGCACCCTCGCCCCCACGCCACCGTCCGAGCTCAGGACCCCGCCCCAGGTGGCCGGCAGGCCCGGGGAAGCGGCCCGGGCCCTCGATCCCGCTCCCGCCCCGGGCCATGGCGAAACGGCGGAGGGGCGGCTTTTTCCGTATGGAGCTGTGGAGAGCCAGCCCGGCAGACAGGTGGCGGCGCCGGGGCTGGGCTGCAGTGGGGGCGGCCAGGTGCAGGTCGAGGGGCTCGCGGGCCGCACGGACGGCCCCCGGGTCCGCGGCCACGTCTGGTTCCCGTCAGGCCACGCCCGGAGCGTCTGGTGTGCCTCTGCCTTCCAGGGACGCCTTCTGGCCGCCTGGCCGCTCAGGCAGGCGGGGAGCGCCCCATCAGACGCTGGCTGTGGTGGGAGGGGCCTGAGGAGGTGGGGCTTGCAGCTGTGCCGGGCGGGGGCGGAGAGAGCCGCGAACGCCGCGAGCGACAAGAGGAGAAGGCGGAGCGGGAGGCAAAACGCCTGGAGCACCCGGTCTTCCCTAGAGGTCTCCCATCCAAGTTCTAACCAGGCCCGACCCTGCTTAGCTTCCGCGATCGCGGCGAGATCGGGCCCTTCTAGGCTGCTTCGGCAGTGGATGCCGGCGGGGTCGCGGGCTGCCTCTTGAGGCGCAGCTTTCGCAGGCGCTTGGGCCTTACCGTCAGCCCAGCGGCCCGCCCGTCCCGGCAGGGCCCCGCCGCCCGCCTAGGCAGGGGAACGGAGGTCTCGGGCACCTGGGGGTGGCGGAGGTGCTGGCGACCACCCAGCCCAGGGCGGGCGGGAGCCAGCAAACTTTTCGGCGCTTGGCGCCCCGCCCCAGATCCCGCAGGCCGCTCACGGGGAAGTGGCCCAGGAGGCTTCCGGGCCCGGGGACCGCGGGCCCTTGGGCATCCCACCTGCCCGCCCACGCTGCGCTAGGCGCAGCTCAGACGCAGACCGGGCCGGCCCTCCTGCCCGACAGAAGCTGGCCCGAAGCCACTGGGAGCCACCATTGAGTTGGCACGGCCCCTAAGACCCAGCCACGCCACCCTCGCCCCCACGCCACCGTCCGAGCTCAGGACCCCGCCCCAGGTGGCCGGCAGGCCCGGGGAAGCGGCCCGGGCCCTCGATCCCGCTCCCGCCCCGGGCCATGGCGAAACGGCGGAGGGGCGGCTTTTTCCGTATGGAGCTGTGGAGAGCCAGCCCGGCAGACAGGTGGCGGCGCCGGGGCTGGGCTGCAGTGGGGGCGGCCAGGTGCAGGTCGAGGGGCTCGCGGGCCGCACGGACGGCCCCCGGGTCCGCGGCCACGTCTGGTTCCCGTCAGGCCACGCCCGGAGCGTCTGGTGTGCCTCTGCCTTCCAGGGACGCCTTCTGGCCGCCTGGCCGCTCAGGCAGGCGGGGAGCGCCCCATCAGACGCTGGCTGTGGTGGGAGGGGCCTGAGGAGGTGGGGCTTGCAGCTGTGCCGGGCGGGGGCGGAGAGAGCCGCGAACGCCGCGAGCGACAAGAGGAGAAGGCGGAGCGGGAGGCAAAACGCCTGGAGCACCCGGTCTTCCCTAGAGGTCTCCCATCCAAGTTCTAACCAGGCCCGACCCTGCTTAGCTTCCGCGATCGCGGCGAGATCGGGCCCTTCTAGGCTGCTTCGGCAGTGGATGCCGGCGGGGTCGCGGGCTGCCTCTTGAGGCGCAGCTTTCGCAGGCGCTTGGGCCTTACCGTCAGCCCAGCGGCCCGCCCGTCCCGGCAGGGCCCCGCCGCCCGCCTAGGCAGGGGAACGGAGGTCTCGGGCACCTGGGGGTGGCGGAGGTGCTGGCGACCACCCAGCCCAGGGCGGGCGGGAGCCAGCAAACTTTTCGGCGCTTGGCGCCCCGCCCCAGATCCCGCAGGCCGCTCACGGGGAAGTGGCCCAGGAGGCTTCCGGGCCCGGGGACCGCGGGCCCTTGGGCATCCCACCTGCCCGCCCACGCTGCGCTAGGCGCAGCTCAGACGCAGACCGGGCCGGCCCTCCTGCCCGACAGAAGCTGGCCCGAAGCCACTGGGAGCCACCATTGAGTTGGCACGGCCCCTAAGACCCAGCCACGCCACCCTCGCCCCCACGCCACCGTCCGAGCTCAGGACCCCGCCCCAGGTGGCCGGCAGGCCCGGGGAAGCGGCCCGGGCCCTCGATCCCGCTCCCGCCCCGGGCCATGGCGAAACGGCGGAGGGGCGGCTTTTTCCGTATGGAGCTGTGGAGAGCCAGCCCGGCAGACAGGTGGCGGCGCCGGGGCTGGGCTGCAGTGGGGGCGGCCAGGTGCAGGTCGAGGGGCTCGCGGGCCGCACGGACGGCCCCCGGGTCCGCGGCCACGTCTGGTTCCCGTCAGGCCACGCCCGGAGCGTCTGGTGTGCCTCTGCCTTCCAGGGACGCCTTCTGGCCGCCTGGCCGCTCAGGCAGGCGGGGAGCGCCCCATCAGACGCTGGCTGTGGTGGGAGGGGCCTGAGGAGGTGGGGCTTGCAGCTGTGCCGGGCGGGGGCGGAGAGAGCCGCGAACGCCGCGAGCGACAAGAGGAGAAGGCGGAGCGGGAGGCAAAACGCCTGGAGCACCCGGTCTTCCCTAGAGGTCTCCCATCCAAGTTCTAACCAGGCCCGACCCTGCTTAGCTTCCGCGATCGCGGCGAGATCGGGCCCTTCTAGGCTGCTTCGGCAGTGGATGCCGGCGGGGTCGCGGGCTGCCTCTTGAGGCGCAGCTTTCGCAGGCGCTTGGGCCTTACCGTCAGCCCAGCGGCCCGCCCGTCCCGGCAGGGCCCCGCCGCCCGCCTAGGCAGGGGAACGGAGGTCTCGGGCACCTGGGGGTGGCGGAGGTGCTGGCGACCACCCAGCCCAGGGCGGGCGGGAGCCAGCAAACTTTTCGGCGCTTGGCGCCCCGCCCCAGATCCCGCAGGCCGCTCACGGGGAAGTGGCCCAGGAGGCTTCCGGGCCCGGGGACCGCGGGCCCTTGGGCATCCCACCTGCCCGCCCACGCTGCGCTAGGCGCAGCTCAGACGCAGACCGGGCCGGCCCTCCTGCCCGACAGAAGCTGGCCCGAAGCCACTGGGAGCCACCATTGAGTTGGCACGGCCCCTAAGACCCAGCCACGCCACCCTCGCCCCCACGCCACCGTCCGAGCTCAGGACCCCGCCCCAGGTGGCCGGCAGGCCCGGGGAAGCGGCCCGGGCCCTCGATCCCGCTCCCGCCCCGGGCCATGGCGAAACGGCGGAGGGGCGGCTTTTTCCGTATGGAGCTGTGGAGAGCCAGCCCGGCAGACAGGTGGCGGCGCCGGGGCTGGGCTGCAGTGGGGGCGGCCAGGTGCAGGTCGAGGGGCTCGCGGGCCGCACGGACGGCCCCCGGGTCCGCGGCCACGTCTGGTTCCCGTCAGGCCACGCCCGGAGCGTCTGGTGTGCCTCTGCCTTCCAGGGACGCCTTCTGGCCGCCTGGCCGCTCAGGCAGGCGGGGAGCGCCCCATCAGACGCTGGCTGTGGTGGGAGGGGCCTGAGGAGGTGGGGCTTGCAGCTGTGCCGGGCGGGGGCGGAGAGAGCCGCGAACGCCGCGAGCGACAAGAGGAGAAGGCGGAGCGGGAGGCAAAACGCCTGGAGCACCCGGTCTTCCCTGGAGGTCTCCCATCCAAGTTCTAACCAGGCCCGACCCTGCTTAGCTTCCGCGATCGCGGCGAGATCGGGCCCTTCTAGGCTGCTTCGGCAGTGGATGCCGGCGGGGTCGCGGGCTGCCTCTTGAGGCGCAGCTTTCGCAGGCGCTTGGGCCTTACCGTCAGCCCAGCGGCCCGCCCGTCCCGGCAGGGCCCCGCCGCCCGCCTAGGCAGGGGAACGGAGGTCTCGGGCACCTGGGGGTGGCGGAGGTGCTGGCGACCACCCAGCCCAGGGCGGGCGGGAGCCAGCAAACTTTTCGGCGCTTGGCGCCCCGCCCCAGATCCCGCAGGCCGCTCACGGGGAAGTGGCCCAGGAGGCTTCCGGGCCCGGGGACCGCGGGCCCTTGGGCATCCCACCTGCCCGCCCACGCTGCGCTAGGCGCAGCTCAGACGCAGACCGGGCCGGCCCTCCTGCCCGACAGAAGCTGGCCCGAAGCCACTGGGAGCCACCATTGAGTTGGCACGGCCCCTAAGACCCAGCCACGGCACCCTCGCCCCCACGCCACCGTCCGAGCTCAGGACCCCGCCCCAGGTGGCCGGCAGGCCCGGGGAAGCGGCCCGGGCCCTCGATCCCGCTCCCGCCCCGGGCCATGGCGAAACGGCGGAGGGGCGGCTTTTTCCGTATGGAGCTGTGGAGAGCCAGCCCGGCAGACAGGTGGCGGCGCCGGGGCTGGGCTGCAGTGGGGGCGGCCAGGTGCAGGTCGAGGGGCTCGCGGGCCGCACGGACGGCCCCCGGGTCCGCGGCCACGTCTGGTTCCCGTCAGGCCACGCCCGGAGCGTCTGGTGTGCCTCTGCCTTCCAGGGACGCCTTCTGGCCGCCTGGCCGCTCAGGCAGGCGGGGAGCGCCCCATCAGACGCTGGCTGTGGTGGGAGGGGCCTGAGGAGGTGGGGCTTGCAGCTGTGCCGGGCGGGGGCGGAGAGAGCCGCGAACGCCGCGAGCGACAAGAGGAGAAGGCGGAGCGGGAGGCAAAACGCCTGGAGCACCCGGTCTTCCCTGGAGGTCTCCCATCCAAGTTCTAACCAGGCCCGACCCTGCTTAGCTTCCGCGATCGCGGCGAGATCGGGCCCTTCTAGGCTGCTTCGGCAGTGGATGCCGGCGGGGTCGCGGGCTGCCTCTTGAGGCGCAGCTTTCGCAGGCGCTTGGGCCTTACCGTCAGCCCAGCGGCCCGCCCGTCCCGGCAGGGCCCCGCCGCCCGCCTAGGCAGGGGAACGGAGGTCTCGGGCACCTGGGGGTGGCGGAGGTGCTGGCGACCACCCAGCCCAGGGCGGGCGGGAGCCAGCAAACTTTTCGGCGCTTGGCGCCCCGCCCCAGATCCCGCAGGCCGCTCACGGGGAAGTGGCCCAGGAGGCTTCCGGGCCCGGGGACCGCGGGCCCTTGGGCATCCCACCTGCCCGCCCACGCTGCGCTAGGCGCAGCTCAGACGCAGACCGGGCCGGCCCTCCTGCCCGACAGAAGCTGGCCCGAAGCCACTGGGAGCCACCATTGAGTTGGCACGGCCCCTAAGACCCAGCCACGCCACCCTCGCCCCCACGCCACCGTCCGAGCTCAGGACCCCGCCCCAGGTGGCCGGCAGGCCCGGGGAAGCGGCCCGGGCCCTCGATCCCGCTCCCGCCCCGGGCCATGGCGAAACGGCGGAGGGGCGGCTTTTTCCGTATGGAGCTGTGGAGAGCCAGCCCGGCAGACAGGTGGCGGCGCCGGGGCTGGGCTGCAGTGGGGGCGGCCAGGTGCAGGTCGAGGGGCTCGCGGGCCGCACGGACGGCCCCCGGGTCCGCGGCCACGTCTGGTTCCCGTCAGGCCACGCCCGGAGCGTCTGGTGTGCCTCTGCCTTCCAGGGACGCCTTCTGGCCGCCTGGCCGCTCAGGCAGGCGGGGAGCGCCCCATCAGACGCTGGCTGTGGTGGGAGGGGCCTGAGGAGGTGGGGCTTGCAGCTGTGCCGGGCGGGGGCGGAGAGAGCCGCGAACGCCGCGAGCGACAAGAGGAGAAGGCGGAGCGGGAGGCAAAACGCCTGGAGCACCCGGTCTTCCCTGGAGGTCTCCCATCCAAGTTCTAACCAGGCCCGACCCTGCTTAGCTTCCGCGATCGCGGCGAGATCGGGCCCTTCTAGGCTGCTTCGGCAGTGGATGCCGGCGGGGTCGCGGGCTGCCTCTTGAGGCGCAGCTTTCGCAGGCGCTTGGGCCTTACCGTCAGCCCAGCGGCCCGCCCGTCCCGGCAGGGCCCCGCCGCCCGCCTAGGCAGGGGAACGGAGGTCTCGGGCACCTGGGGGTGGCGGAGGTGCTGGCGACCACCCAGCCCAGGGCGGGCGGGAGCCAGCAAACTTTTCGGCGCTTGGCGCCCCGCCCCAGATCCCGCAGGCCGCTCACGGGGAAGTGGCCCAGGAGGCTTCCGGGCCCGGGGACCGCGGGCCCTTGGGCATCCCACCTGCCCGCCCACGCTGCGCTAGGCGCAGCTCAGACGCAGACCGGGCCGGCCCTCCTGCCCGACAGAAGCTGGCCCGAAGCCACTGGGAGCCACCATTGAGTTGGCACGGCCCCTAAGACCCAGCCACGGCACCCTCGCCCCCACGCCACCGTCCGAGCTCAGGACCCCGCCCCAGGTGGCCGGCAGGCCCGGGGAAGCGGCCCGGGCCCTCGATCCCGCTCCCGCCCCGGGCCATGGCGAAACGGCGGAGGGGCGGCTTTTTCCGTATGGAGCTGTGGAGAGCCAGCCCGGCAGACAGGTGGCGGCGCCGGGGCTGGGCTGCAGTGGGGGCGGCCAGGTGCAGGTCGAGGGGCTCGCGGGCCGCACGGACGGCCCCCGGGTCCGCGGCCACGTCTGGTTCCCGTCAGGCCACGCCCGGAGCGTCTGGTGTGCCTCTGCCTTCCAGGGACGCCTTCTGGCCGCCTGGCCGCTCAGGCAGGCGGGGAGCGCCCCATCAGACGCTGGCTGTGGTGGGAGGGGCCTGAGGAGGTGGGGCTTGCAGCTGTGCCGGGCGGGGGCGGAGAGAGCCGCGAACGCCGCGAGCGACAAGAGGAGAAGGCGGAGCGGGAGGCAAAACGCCTGGAGCACCCGGTCTTCCCTAGAGGTCTCCCATCCAAGTTCTAACCAGGCCCGACCCTGCTTAGCTTCCGCGATCGCGGCGAGATCGGGCCCTTCTAGGCTGCTTCGGCAGTGGATGCCGGCGGGGTCGCGGGCTGCCTCTTGAGGCGCAGCTTTCGCAGGCGCTTGGGCCTTACCGTCAGCCCAGCGGCCCGCCCGTCCCGGCAGGGCCCCGCCGCCCGCCTAGGCAGGGGAACGGAGGTCTCGGGCACCTGGGGGTGGCGGAGGTGCTGGCGACCACCCAGCCCAGGGCGGGCGGGAGCCAGCAAACTTTTCGGCGCTTGGCGCCCCGCCCCAGATCCCGCAGGCCGCTCACGGGGAAGTGGCCCAGGAGGCTTCCGGGCCCGGGGACCGCGGGCCCTTGGGCATCCCACCTGCCCGCCCACGCTGCGCTAGGCGCAGCTCAGACGCAGACCGGGCCGGCCCTCCTGCCCGACAGAAGCTGGCCCGAAGCCACTGGGAGCCACCATTGAGTTGGCACGGCCCCTAAGACCCAGCCACGGCACCCTCGCCCCCACGCCACCGTCCGAGCTCAGGACCCCGCCCCAGGTGGCCGGCAGGCCCGGGGAAGCGGCCCGGGCCCTCGATCCCGCTCCCGCCCCGGGCCATGGCGAAACGGCGGAGGGGCGGCTTTTTCCGTATGGAGCTGTGGAGAGCCAGCCCGGCAGACAGGTGGCGGCGCCGGGGCTGGGCTGCAGTGGGGGCGGCCAGGTGCAGGTCGAGGGGCTCGCGGGCCGCACGGACGGCCCCCGGGTCCGCGGCCACGTCTGGTTCCCGTCAGGCCACGCCCGGAGCGTCTGGTGTGCCTCTGCCTTCCAGGGACGCCTTCTGGCCGCCTGGCCGCTCAGGCAGGCGGGGAGCGCCCCATCAGACGCTGGCTGTGGTGGGAGGGGCCTGAGGAGGTGGGGCTTGCAGCTGTGCCGGGCGGGGGCGGAGAGAGCCGCGAACGCCGCGAGCGACAAGAGGAGAAGGCGGAGCGGGAGGCAAAACGCCTGGAGCACCCGGTCTTCCCTAGAGGTCTCCCATCCAAGTTCTAACCAGGCCCGACCCTGCTTAGCTTCCGCGATCGCGGCGAGATCGGGCCCTTCTAGGCTGCTTCGGCAGTGGATGCCGGCGGGGTCGCGGGCTGCCTCTTGAGGCGCAGCTTTCGCAGGCGCTTGGGCCTTACCGTCAGCCCAGCGGCCCGCCCGTCCCGGCAGGGCCCCGCCGCCCGCCTAGGCAGGGGAACGGAGGTCTCGGGCACCTGGGGGTGGCGGAGGTGCTGGCGACCACCCAGCCCAGGGCGGGCGGGAGCCAGCAAACTTTTCGGCGCTTGGCGCCCCGCCCCAGATCCCGCAGGCCGCTCACGGGGAAGTGGCCCAGGAGGCTTCCGGGCCCGGGGACCGCGAGCCCTTGGGCATCCCACCTGCCCGCCCACGCTGCGCTAGGCGCAGCTCAGACGCAGACCGGGCCGGCCCTCCTGCCCGACAGAAGCTGGCCCGAAGCCACTGGGAGCCACCATTGAGTTGGCACGGCCCCTAAGACCCAGCCACGCCACCCTCGCCCCCACGCCACCGTCCGAGCTCAGGACCCCGCCCCAGGTGGCCGGCAGGCCCGGGGAAGCGGCCCGGGCCCTCGATCCCGCTCCCGCCCCGGGCCATGGCGAAACGGCGGAGGGGCGGCTTTTTCCGTATGGAGCTGTGGAGAGCCAGCCCGGCAGACAGGTGGCGGCGCCGGGGCTGGGCTGCAGTGGGGGCGGCCAGGTGCAGGTCGAGGGGCTCGCGGGCCGCACGGACGGCCCCCGGGTCCGCGGCCACGTCTGGTTCCCGTCAGGCCACGCCCGGAGCGTCTGGTGTGCCTCTGCCTTCCAGGGACGCCTTCTGGCCGCCTGGCCGCTCAGGCAGGCGGGGAGCGCCCCATCAGACGCTGGCTGTGGTGGGAGGGGCCTGAGGAGGTGGGGCTTGCAGCTGTGCCGGGCGGGGGCGGAGAGAGCCGCGAACGCCGCGAGCGACAAGAGGAGAAGGCGGAGCGGGAGGCAAAACGCCTGGAGCACCCGGTCTTCCCTAGAGGTCTCCCATCCAAGTTCTAACCAGGCCCGACCCTGCTTAGCTTCCGCGATCGCGGCGAGATCGGGCCCTTCTAGGCTGCTTCGGCAGTGGATGCCGGCGGGGTCGCGGGCTGCCTCTTGAGGCGCAGCTTTCGCAGGCGCTTGGGCCTTACCGTCAGCCCAGCGGCCCGCCCGTCCCGGCAGGGCCCCGCCGCCCGCCTAGGCAGGGGAACGGAGGTCTCGGGCACCTGGGGGTGGCGGAGGTGCTGGCGACCACCCAGCCCAGGGCGGGCGGGAGCCAGCAAACTTTTCGGCGCTTGGCGCCCCGCCCCAGATCCCGCAGGCCGCTCACGGGGAAGTGGCCCAGGAGGCTTCCGGGCCCGGGGACCGCGGGCCCTTGGGCATCCCACCTGCCCGCCCACGCTGCGCTAGGCGCAGCTCAGACGCAGACCGGGCCGGCCCTCCTGCCCGACAGAAGCTGGCCCGAAGCCACTGGGAGCCACCATTGAGTTGGCACGGCCCCTAAGACCCAGCCACGGCACCCTCGCCCCCACGCCACCGTCCGAGCTCAGGACCCCGCCCCAGGTGGCCGGCAGGCCCGGGGAAGCGGCCCGGGCCCTCGATCCCGCTCCCGCCCCGGGCCATGGCGAAACGGCGGAGGGGCGGCTTTTTCCGTATGGAGCTGTGGAGAGCCAGCCCGGCAGACAGGTGGCGGCGCCGGGGCTGGGCTGCAGTGGGGGCGGCCAGGTGCAGGTCGAGGGGCTCGCGGGCCGCACGGACGGCCCCCGGGTCCGCGGCCACGTCTGGTTCCCGTCAGGCCACGCCCGGAGCGTCTGGTGTGCCTCTGCCTTCCAGGGACGCCTTCTGGCCGCCTGGCCGCTCAGGCAGGCGGGGAGCGCCCCATCAGACGCTGGCTGTGGTGGGAGGGGCCTGAGGAGGTGGGGCTTGCAGCTGTGCCGGGCGGGGGCGGAGAGAGCCGCGAACGCCGCGAGCGACAAGAGGAGAAGGCGGAGCGGGAGGCAAAACGCCTGGAGCACCCGGTCTTCCCTAGAGGTCTCCCATCCAAGTTCTAACCAGGCCCGACCCTGCTTAGCTTCCGCGATCGCGGCGAGATCGGGCCCTTCTAGGCTGCTTCGGCAGTGGATGCCGGCGGGGTCGCGGGCTGCCTCTTGAGGCGCAGCTTTCGCAGGCGCTTGGGCCTTACCGTCAGCCCAGCGGCCCGCCCGTCCCGGCAGGGCCCCGCCGCCCGCCTAGGCAGGGGAACGGAGGTCTCGGGCACCTGGGGGTGGCGGAGGTGCTGGCGACCACCCAGCCCAGGGCGGGCGGGAGCCAGCAAACTTTTCGGCGCTTGGCGCCCCGCCCCAGATCCCGCAGGCCGCTCACGGGGAAGTGGCCCAGGAGGCTTCCGGGCCCGGGGACCGCGGGCCCTTGGGCATCCCACCTGCCCGCCCACGCTGCGCTAGGCGCAGCTCAGACGCAGACCGGGCCGGCCCTCCTGCCCGACAGAAGCTGGCCCGAAGCCACTGGGAGCCACCATTGAGTTGGCACGGCCCCTAAGACCCAGCCACGCCACCCTCGCCCCCACGCCACCGTCCGAGCTCAGGACCCCGCCCCAGGTGGCCGGCAGGCCCGGGGAAGCGGCCCGGGCCCTCGATCCCGCTCCCGCCCCGGGCCATGGCGAAACGGCGGAGGGGCGGCTTTTTCCGTATGGAGCTGTGGAGAGCCAGCCCGGCAGACAGGTGGCGGCGCCGGGGCTGGGCTGCAGTGGGGGTGGCCAGGTGCAGGTCGAGGGGCTCGCGGGCCGCACGGACGGCCCCCGGGTCCGCGGCCACGTCTGGTTCCCGTCAGGCCACGCCCGGAGCGTCTGGTGTGCCTCTGCCTTCCAGGGACGCCTTCTGGCCGCCTGGCCGCTCAGGCAGGCGGGGAGCGCCCCATCAGACGCTGGCTGTGGTGGGAGGGGCCTGAGGAGGTGGGGCTTGCAGCTGTGCCGGGCGGGGGCGGAGAGAGCCGCGAACGCCGCGAGCGACAAGAGGAGAAGGCGGAGCGGGAGGCAAAACGCCTGGAGCACCCGGTCTTCCCTAGAGGTCTCCCATCCAAGTTCTAACCAGGCCCGACCCTGCTTAGCTTCCGCGATCGCGGCGAGATCGGGCCCTTCTAGGCTGCTTCGGCAGTGGATGCCGGCGGGGTCGCGGGCTGCCTCTTGAGGCGCAGCTTTCGCAGGCGCTTGGGCCTTACCGTCAGCCCAGCGGCCCGCCCGTCCCGGCAGGGCCCCGCCGCCCGCCTAGGCAGGGGAACGGAGGTCTCGGGCACCTGGGGGTGGCGGAGGTGCTGGCGACCACCCAGCCCAGGGCGGGCGGGAGCCAGCAAACTTTTCGGCGCTTGGCGCCCCGCCCCAGATCCCGCAGGCCGCTCACGGGGAAGTGGCCCAGGAGGCTTCCGGGCCCGGGGACCGCGGGCCCTTGGGCATCCCACCTGCCCGCCCACGCTGCGCTAGGCGCAGCTCAGACGCAGACCGGGCCGGCCCTCCTGCCCGACAGAAGCTGGCCCGAAGCCACTGGGAGCCACCATTGAGTTGGCACGGCCCCTAAGACCCAGCCACGCCACCCTCGCCCCCACGCCACCGTCCGAGCTCAGGACCCCGCCCCAGGTGGCCGGCAGGCCCGGGGAAGCGGCCCGGGCCCTCGATCCCGCTCCCGCCCCGGGCCATGGCGAAACGGCGGAGGGGCGGCTTTTTCCGTATGGAGCTGTGGAGAGCCAGCCCGGCAGACAGGTGGCGGCGCCGGGGCTGGGCTGCAGTGGGGGCGGCCAGGTGCAGGTCGAGGGGCTCGCGGGCCGCACGGACGGCCCCCGGGTCCGCGGCCACGTCTGGTTCCCGTCAGGCCACGCCCGGAGCGTCTGGTGTGCCTCTGCCTTCCAGGGACGCCTTCTGGCCGCCTGGCCGCTCAGGCAGGCGGGGAGCGCCCCATCAGACGCTGGCTGTGGTGGGAGGGGCCTGAGGAGGTGGGGCTTGCAGCTGTGCCGGGCGGGGGCGGAGAGAGCCGCGAACGCCGCGAGCGACAAGAGGAGAAGGCGGAGCGGGAGGCAAAACGCCTGGAGCACCCGGTCTTCCCTAGAGGTCTCCCATCCAAGTTCTAACCAGGCCCGACCCTGCTTAGCTTCCGCGATCGCGGCGAGATCGGGCCCTTCTAGGCTGCTTCGGCAGTGGATGCCGGCGGGGTCGCGGGCTGCCTCTTGAGGCGCAGCTTTCGCAGGCGCTTGGGCCTTACCGTCAGCCCAGCGGCCCGCCCGTCCCGGCAGGGCCCCGCCGCCCGCCTAGGCAGGGGAACGGAGGTCTCGGGCACCTGGGGGTGGCGGAGGTGCTGGCGACCACCCAGCCCAGGGCGGGCGGGAGCCAGCAAACTTTTCGGCGCTTGGCGCCCCGCCCCAGATCCCGCAGGCCGCTCACGGGGAAGTGGCCCAGGAGGCTTCCGGGCCCGGGGACCGCGGGCCCTTGGGCATCCCACCTGCCCGCCCACGCTGCGCTAGGCGCAGCTCAGACGCAGACCGGGCCGGCCCTCCTGCCCGACAGAAGCTGGCCCGAAGCCACTGGGAGCCACCATTGAGTTGGCACGGCCCCTAAGACCCAGCCACGGCACCCTCGCCCCCACGCCACCGTCCGAGCTCAGGACCCCGCCCCAGGTGGCCGGCAGGCCCGGGGAAGCGGCCCGGGCCCTCGATCCCGCTCCCGCCCCGGGCCATGGCGAAACGGCGGAGGGGCGGCTTTTTCCGTATGGAGCTGTGGAGAGCCAGCCCGGCAGACAGGTGGCGGCGCCGGGGCTGGGCTGCAGTGGGGGCGGCCAGGTGCAGGTCGAGGGGCTCGCGGGCCGCACGGACGGCCCCCGGGTCCGCGGCCACGTCTGGTTCCCGTCAGGCCACGCCCGGAGCGTCTGGTGTGCCTCTGCCTTCCAGGGACGCCTTCTGGCCGCCTGGCCGCTCAGGCAGGCGGGGAGCGCCCCATCAGACGCTGGCTGTGGTGGGAGGGGCCTGAGGAGGTGGGGCTTGCAGCTGTGCCGGGCGGGGGCGGAGAGAGCCGCGAACGCCGCGAGCGACAAGAGGAGAAGGCGGAGCGGGAGGCAAAACGCCTGGAGCACCCGGTCTTCCCTAGAGGTCTCCCATCCAAGTTCTAACCAGGCCCGACCCTGCTTAGCTTCCGCGATCGCGGCGAGATCGGGCCCTTCTAGGCTGCTTCGGCAGTGGATGCCGGCGGGGTCGCGGGCTGCCTCTTGAGGCGCAGCTTTCGCAGGCGCTTGGGCCTTACCGTCAGCCCAGCGGCCCGCCCGTCCCGGCAGGGCCCCGCCGCCCGCCTAGGCAGGGGAACGGAGGTCTCGGGCACCTGGGGGTGGCGGAGGTGCTGGCGACCACCCAGCCCAGGGCGGGCGGGAGCCAGCAAACTTTTCGGCGCTTGGCGCCCCGCCCCAGATCCCGCAGGCCGCTCACGGGGAAGTGGCCCAGGAGGCTTCCGGGCCCGGGGACCGCGGGCCCTTGGGCATCCCACCTGCCCGCCCACGCTGCGCTAGGCGCAGCTCAGACGCAGACCGGGCCGGCCCTCCTGCCCGACAGAAGCTGGCCCGAAGCCACTGGGAGCCACCATTGAGTTGGCACGGCCCCTAAGACCCAGCCACGCCACCCTCGCCCCCACGCCACCGTCCGAGCTCAGGACCCCGCCCCAGGTGGCCGGCAGGCCCGGGGAAGCGGCCCGGGCCCTCGATCCCGCTCCCGCCCCGGGCCATGGCGAAACGGCGGAGGGGCGGCTTTTTCCGTATGGAGCTGTGGAGAGCCAGCCCGGCAGACAGGTGGCGGCGCCGGGGCTGGGCTGCAGTGGGGGCGGCCAGGTGCAGGTCGAGGGGCTCGCGGGCCGCACGGACGGCCCCCGGGTCCGCGGCCACGTCTGGTTCCCATCAGGCCACGCCCGGAGCGTCTGGTGTGCCTCTGCCTTCCAGGGACGCCTTCTGGCCGCCTGGCCGCTCAGGCAGGCGGGGAGCGCCCCATCAGACGCTGGCTGTGGTGGGAGGGGCCTGAGGAGGTGGGGCTTGCAGCTGTGCCGGGCGGGGGCGGAGAGAGCCGCGAACGCCGCGAGCGACAAGAGGAGAAGGCGGAGCGGGAGGCAAAACGCCTGGAGCACCCGGTCTTCCCTAGAGGTCTCCCATCCAAGTTCTAACCAGGCCCGACCCTGCTTAGCTTCCGCGATCGCGGCGAGATCGGGCCCTTCTAGGCTGCTTCGGCAGTGGATGCCGGCGGGGTCGCGGGCTGCCTCTTGAGGCGCAGCTTTCGCAGGCGCTTGGGCCTTACCGTCAGCCCAGCGGCCCGCCCGTCCCGGCAGGGCCCCGCCGCCCGCCTAGGCAGGGGAACGGAGGTCTCGGGCACCTGGGGGTGGCGGAGGTGCTGGCGACCACCCAGCCCAGGGCGGGCGGGAGCCAGCAAACTTTTCGGCGCTTGGCGCCCCGCCCCAGATCCCGCAGGCCGCTCACGGGGAAGTGGCCCAGGAGGCTTCCGGGCCCGGGGACCGCGGGCCCTTGGGCATCCCACCTGCCCGCCCACGCTGCGCTAGGCGCAGCTCAGACGCAGACCGGGCCGGCCCTCCTGCCCGACAGAAGCTGGCCCGAAGCCACTGGGAGCCACCATTGAGTTGGCACGGCCCCTAAGACCCAGCCACGCCACCCTCGCCCCCACGCCACCGTCCGAGCTCAGGACCCCGCCCCAGGTGGCCGGCAGGCCCGGGGAAGCGGCCCGGGCCCTCGATCCCGCTCCCGCCCCGGGCCATGGCGAAACGGCGGAGGGGCGGCTTTTTCCGTATGGAGCTGTGGAGAGCCAGCCCGGCAGACAGGTGGCGGCGCCGGGGCTGGGCTGCAGTGGGGGCGGCCAGGTGCAGGTCGAGGGGCTCGCGGGCCGCACGGACGGCCCCCGGGTCCGCGGCCACGTCTGGTTCCCGTCAGGCCACGCCCGGAGCGTCTGGTGTGCCTCTGCCTTCCAGGGACGCCTTCTGGCCGCCTGGCCGCTCAGGCAGGCGGGGAGCGCCCCATCAGACGCTGGCTGTGGTGGGAGGGGCCTGAGGAGGTGGGGCTTGCAGCTGTGCCGGGCGGGGGCGGAGAGAGCCGCGAACGCCGCGAGCGACAAGAGGAGAAGGCGGAGCGGGAGGCAAAACGCCTGGAGCACCCGGTCTTCCCTAGAGGTCTCCCATCCAAGTTCTAACCAGGCCCGACCCTGCTTAGCTTCCGCGATCGCGGCGAGATCGGGCCCTTCTAGGCTGCTTCGGCAGTGGATGCCGGCGGGGTCGCGGGCTGCCTCTTGAGGCGCAGCTTTCGCAGGCGCTTGGGCCTTACCGTCAGCCCAGCGGCCCGCCCGTCCCGGCAGGGCCCCGCCGCCCGCCTAGGCAGGGGAACGGAGGTCTCGGGCACCTGGGGGTGGCGGAGGTGCTGGCGACCACCCAGCCCAGGGCGGGCGGGAGCCAGCAAACTTTTCGGCGCTTGGCGCCCCGCCCCAGATCCCGCAGGCCGCTCACGGGGAAGTGGCCCAGGAGGCTTCCGGGCCCGGGGACCGCGGGCCCTTGGGCATCCCACCTGCCCGCCCACGCTGCGCTAGGCGCAGCTCAGACGCAGACCGGGCCGGCCCTCCTGCCCGACAGAAGCTGGCCCGAAGCCACTGGGAGCCACCATTGAGTTGGCACGGCCCCTAAGACCCAGCCACGGCACCCTCGCCCCCACGCCACCGTCCGAGCTCAGGACCCCGCCCCAGGTGGCCGGCAGGCCCGGGGAAGCGGCCCGGGCCCTCGATCCCGCTCCCGCCCCGGGCCATGGCGAAACGGCGGAGGGGCGGCTTTTTCCGTATGGAGCTGTGGAGAGCCAGCCCGGCAGACAGGTGGCGGCGCCGGGGCTGGGCTGCAGTGGGGGCGGCCAGGTGCAGGTCGAGGGGCTCGCGGGCCGCACGGACGGCCCCCGGGTCCGCGGCCACGTCTGGTTCCCGTCAGGCCACGCCCGGAGCGTCTGGTGTGCCTCTGCCTTCCAGGGACGCCTTCTTGCCGCCTGGCCGCTCAGGCAGGCGGGGAGCGCCCCATCAGACGCTGGCTGTGGTGGGAGGGGCCTGAGGAGGTGGGGCTTGCAGCTGTGCCGGGCGGGGGCGGAGAGAGCCGCGAACGCCGCGAGCGACAAGAGGAGAAGGCGGAGCGGGAGGCAAAACGCCTGGAGCACCCGGTCTTCCCTAGAGGTCTCCCATCCAAGTTCTAACCAGGCCCGACCCTGCTTAGCTTCCGCGATCGCGGCGAGATCGGGCCCTTCTAGGCTGCTTCGGCAGTGGATGCCGGCGGGGTCGCGGGCTGCCTCTTGAGGCGCAGCTTTCGCAGGCGCTTGGGCCTTACCGTCAGCCCAGCGGCCCGCCCGTCCCGGCAGGGCCCCGCCGCCCGCCTAGGCAGGGGAACGGAGGTCTCGGGCACCTGGGGGTGGCGGAGGTGCTGGCGACCACCCAGCCCAGGGCGGGCGGGAGCCAGCAAACTTTTCGGCGCTTGGCGCCCCGCCCCAGATCCCGCAGGCCGCTCACGGGGAAGTGGCCCAGGAGGCTTCCGGGCCCGGGGACCGCGGGCCCTTGGGCATCCCACCTGCCCGCCCACGCTGCGCTAGGCGCAGCTCAGACGCAGACCGGGCCGGCCCTCCTGCCCGACAGAAGCTGGCCCGAAGCCACTGGGAGCCACCATTGAGTTGGCACGGCCCCTAAGACCCAGCCACGGCACCCTCGCCCCCACGCCACCGTCCGAGCTCAGGACCCCGCCCCAGGTGGCCGGCAGGCCCGGGGAAGCGGCCCGGGCCCTCGATCCCGCTCCCGCCCCGGGCCATGGCGAAACGGCGGAGGGGCGGCTTTTTCCGTATGGAGCTGTGGAGAGCCAGCCCGGCAGACAGGTGGCGGCGCCGGGGCTGGGCTGCAGTGGGGGCGGCCAGGTGCAGGTCGAGGGGCTCGCGGGCCGCACGGACGGCCCCCGGGTCCGCGGCCACGTCTGGTTCCCGTCAGGCCACGCCCGGAGCGTCTGGTGTGCCTCTGCCTTCCAGGGACGCCTTCTGGCCGCCTGGCCGCTCAGGCAGGCGGGGAGCGCCCCATCAGACGCTGGCTGTGGTGGGAGGGGCCTGAGGAGGTGGGGCTTGCAGCTGTGCCGGGCGGGGGCGGAGAGAGCCGCGAACGCCGCGAGCGACAAGAGGAGAAGGCGGAGCGGGAGGCAAAACGCCTGGAGCACCCGGTCTTCCCTAGAGGTCTCCCATCCAAGTTCTAACCAGGCCCGACCCTGCTTAGCTTCCGCGATCGCGGCGAGATCGGGCCCTTCTAGGCTGCTTCGGCAGTGGATGCCGGCGGGGTCGCGGGCTGCCTCTTGAGGCGCAGCTTTCGCAGGCGCTTGGGCCTTACCGTCAGCCCAGCGGCCCGCCCGTCCCGGCAGGGCCCCGCCGCCCGCCTAGGCAGGGGAACGGAGGTCTCGGGCACCTGGGGGTGGCGGAGGTGCTGGCGACCACCCAGCCCAGGGCGGGCGGGAGCCAGCAAACTTTTCGGCGCTTGGCGCCCCGCCCCAGATCCCGCAGGCCGCTCACGGGGAAGTGGCCCAGGAGGCTTCCGGGCCCGGGGACCGCGGGCCCTTGGGCATCCCACCTGCCCGCCCACGCTGCGCTAGGCGCAGCTCAGACGCAGACCGGGCCGGCCCTCCTGCCCGACAGAAGCTGGCCCGAAGCCACTGGGAGCCACCATTGAGTTGGCACGGCCCCTAAGACCCAGCCACGGCACCCTCGCCCCCACGCCACCGTCCGAGCTCAGGACCCCGCCCCAGGTGGCCGGCAGGCCCGGGGAAGCGGCCCGGGCCCTCGATCCCGCTCCCGCCCCGGGCCATGGCGAAACGGCGGAGGGGCGGCTTTTTCCGTATGGAGCTGTGGAGAGCCAGCCCGGCAGACAGGTGGCGGCGCCGGGGCTGGGCTGCAGTGGGGGCGGCCAGGTGCAGGTCGAGGGGCTCGCGGGCCGCACGGACGGCCCCCGGGTCCGCGGCCACGTCTGGTTCCCGTCAGGCCACGCCCGGAGCGTCTGGTGTGCCTCTGCCTTCCAGGGACGCCTTCTGGCCGCCTGGCCGCTCAGGCAGGCGGGGAGCGCCCCATCAGACGCTGGCTGTGGTGGGAGGGGCCTGAGGAGGTGGGGCTTGCAGCTGTGCCGGGCGGGGGCGGAGAGAGCCGCGAACGCCGCGAGCGACAAGAGGAGAAGGCGGAGCGGGAGGCAAAACGCCTGGAGCACCCGGTCTTCCCTGGAGGTCTCCCATCCAAGTTCTAACCAGGCCCGACCCTGCTTAGCTTCCGCGATCGCGGCGAGATCGGGCCCTTCTAGGCTGCTTCGGCAGTGGATGCCGGCGGGGTCGCGGGCTGCCTCTTGAGGCGCAGCTTTCGCAGGCGCTTGGGCCTTACCGTCAGCCCAGCGGCCCGCCCGTCCCGGCAGGGCCCCGCCGCCCGCCTAGGCAGGGGAACGGAGGTCTCGGGCACCTGGGGGTGGCGGAGGTGCTGGCGACCACCCAGCCCAGGGCGGGCGGGAGCCAGCAAACTTTTCGGCGCTTGGCGCCCCGCCCCAGATCCCGCAGGCCGCTCACGGGGAAGTGGCCCAGGAGGCTTCCGGGCCCGGGGACCGCGGGCCCTTGGGCATCCCACCTGCCCGCCCACGCTGCGCTAGGCGCAGCTCAGACGCAGACCGGGCCGGCCCTCCTGCCCGACAGAAGCTGGCCCGAAGCCACTGGGAGCCACCATTGAGTTGGCACGGCCCCTAAGACCCAGCCACGGCACCCTCGCCCCCACGCCACCGTCCGAGCTCAGGACCCCGCCCCAGGTGGCCGGCAGGCCCGGGGAAGCGGCCCGGGCCCTCGATCCCGCTCCCGCCCCGGGCCATGGCGAAACGGCGGAGGGGCGGCTTTTTCCGTATGGAGCTGTGGAGAGCCAGCCCGGCAGACAGGTGGCGGCGCCGGGGCTGGGCTGCAGTGGGGGCGGCCAGGTGCAGGTCGAGGGGCTCGCGGGCCGCACGGACGGCCCCCGGGTCCGCGGCCACGTCTGGTTCCCGTCAGGCCACGCCCGGAGCGTCTGGTGTGCCTCTGCCTTCCAGGGACGCCTTCTGGCCGCCTGGCCGCTCAGGCAGGCGGGGAGCGCCCCATCAGACGCTGGCTGTGGTGGGAGGGGCCTGAGGAGGTGGGGCTTGCAGCTGTGCCGGGCGGGGGCGGAGAGAGCCGCGAACGCCGCGAGCGACAAGAGGAGAAGGCGGAGCGGGAGGCAAAACGCCTGGAGCACCCGGTCTTCCCTGGAGGTCTCCCATCCAAGTTCTAACCAGGCCCGACCCTGCTTAGCTTCCGCGATCGCGGCGAGATCGGGCCCTTCTAGGCTGCTTCGGCAGTGGATGCCGGCGGGGTCGCGGGCTGCCTCTTGAGGCGCAGCTTTCGCAGGCGCTTGGGCCTTACCGTCAGCCCAGCGGCCCGCCCGTCCCGGCAGGGCCCCGCCGCCCGCCTAGGCAGGGGAACGGAGGTCTCGGGCACCTGGGGGTGGCGGAGGTGCTGGCGACCACCCAGCCCAGGGCGGGCGGGAGCCAGCAAACTTTTCGGCGCTTGGCGCCCCGCCCCAGATCCCGCAGGCCGCTCACGGGGAAGTGGCCCAGGAGGCTTCCGGGCCCGGGGACCGCGGGCCCTTGGGCATCCCACCTGCCCGCCCACGCTGCGCTAGGCGCAGCTCAGACGCAGACCGGGCCGGCCCTCCTGCCCGACAGAAGCTGGCCCGAAGCCACTGGGAGCCACCATTGAGTTGGCACGGCCCCTAAGACCCAGCCACGGCACCCTCGCCCCCACGCCACCGTCCGAGCTCAGGACCCCGCCCCAGGTGGCCGGCAGGCCCGGGGAAGCGGCCCGGGCCCTCGATCCCGCTCCCGCCCCGGGCCATGGCGAAACGGCGGAGGGCGGCTTTTTCCGTATGGAGCTGTGGAGAGCCAGCCCGGCAGACAGGTGGCGGCGCCGGGGCTGGGCTGCAGTGGGGGCGGCCAGGTGCAGGTCGAGGGGCTCGCGGGCCGCACGGACGGCCCCCGGGTCCGCGGCCACGTCTGGTTCCCGTCAGGCCACGCCCGGAGCGTCTGGTGTGCCTCTGCCTTCCAGGGACGCCTTCTGGCCGCCTGGCCGCTCAGGCAGGCGGGGAGCGCCCCATCAGACGCTGGCTGTGGTGGGAGGGGCCTGAGGAGGTGGGGCTTGCAGCTGTGCCGGGCGGGGGCGGAGAGAGCCGCGAACGCCGCGAGCGACAAGAGGAGAAGGCGGAGCGGGAGGCAAAACGCCTGGAGCACCCGGTCTTCCCTAGAGGTCTCCCATCCAAGTTCTAACCAGGCCCGACCCTGCTTAGCTTCCGCGATCGCGGCGAGATCGGGCCCTTCTAGGCTGCTTCGGCAGTGGATGCCGGCGGGGTCGCGGGCTGCCTCTTGAGGCGCAGCTTTCGCAGGCGCTTGGGCCTTACCGTCAGCCCAGCGGCCCGCCCGTCCCGGCAGGGCCCCGCCGCCCGCCTAGGCAGGGGAACGGAGGTCTCGGGCACCTGGGGGTGGCGGAGGTGCTGGCGACCACCCAGCCCAGGGCGGGCGGGAGCCAGCAAACTTTTCGGCGCTTGGCGCCCCGCCCCAGATCCCGCAGGCCGCTCACGGGGAAGTGGCCCAGGAGGCTTCCGGGCCCGGGGACCGCGGGCCCTTGGGCATCCCACCTGCCCGCCCACGCTGCGCTAGGCGCAGCTCAGACGCAGACCGGGCCGGCCCTCCTGCCCGACAGAAGCTGGCCCGAAGCCACTGGGAGCCACCATTGAGTTGGCACGGCCCCTAAGACCCAGCCACGGCACCCTCGCCCCCACGCCACCGTCCGAGCTCAGGACCCCGCCCCAGGTGGCCGGCAGGCCCGGGGAAGCGGCCCGGGCCCTCGATCCCGCTCCCGCCCCGGGCCATGGCGAAACGGCGGAGGGGCGGCTTTTTCCGTATGGAGCTGTGGAGAGCCAGCCCGGCAGACAGGTGGCGGCGCCGGGGCTGGGCTGCAGTGGGGGCGGCCAGGTGCAGGTCGAGGGGCTCGCGGGCCGCACGGACGGCCCCCGGGTCCGCGGCCACGTCTGGTTCCCGTCAGGCCACGCCCGGAGCGTCTGGTGTGCCTCTGCCTTCCAGGGACGCCTTCTGGCCGCCTGGCCGCTCAGGCAGGCGGGGAGCGCCCCATCAGACGCTGGCTGTGGTGGGAGGGGCCTGAGGAGGTGGGGCTTGCAGCTGTGCCGGGCGGGGGCGGAGAGAGCCGCGAACGCCGCGAGCGACAAGAGGAGAAGGCGGAGCGGGAGGCAAAACGCCTGGAGCACCCGGTCTTCCCTGGAGGTCTCCCATCCAAGTTCTAACCAGGCCCGACCCTGCTTAGCTTCCGCGATCGCGGCGAGATCGGGCCCTTCTAGGCTGCTTCGGCAGTGGATGCCGGCGGGGTCGCGGGCTGCCTCTTGAGGCGCAGCTTTCGCAGGCGCTTGGGCCTTACCGTCAGCCCAGCGGCCCGCCCGTCCCGGCAGGGCCCCGCCGCCCGCCTAGGCAGGGGAACGGAGGTCTCGGGCACCTGGGGGTGGCGGAGGTGCTGGCGACCACCCAGCCCAGGGCGGGCGGGAGCCAGCAAACTTTTCGGCGCTTGGCGCCCCGCCCCAGATCCCGCAGGCCGCTCACGGGGAAGTGGCCCAGGAGGCTTCCGGGCCCGGGGACCGCGGGCCCTTGGGCATCCCACCTGCCCGCCCACGCTGCGCTAGGCGCAGCTCAGACGCAGACCGGGCCGGCCCTCCTGCCCGACAGAAGCTGGCCCGAAGCCACTGGGAGCCACCATTGAGTTGGCACGGCCCCTAAGACCCAGCCACGGCACCCTCGCCCCCACGCCACCGTCCGAGCTCAGGACCCCGCCCCAGGTGGCCGGCAGGCCCGGGGGAAGCGGCCCGGGCCCTCGATCCCGCTCCCGCCCCGGGCCATGGCGAAACGGCGGAGGGGCGGCTTTTTCCGTATGGAGCTGTGGAGAGCCAGCCCGGCAGACAGGTGGCGGCGCCGGGGCTGGGCTGCAGTGGGGGCGGCCAGGTGCAGGTCGAGGGGCTCGCGGGCCGCACGGACGGCCCCCGGGTCCGCGGCCACGTCTGGTTCCCGTCAGGCCACGCCCGGAGCGTCTGGTGTGCCTCTGCCTTCCAGGGACGCCTTCTGGCCGCCTGGCCGCTCAGGCAGGCGGGGAGCGCCCCATCAGACGCTGGCTGTGGTGGGAGGGGCCTGAGGAGGTGGGGCTTGCAGCTGTGCCGGGCGGGGGCGGAGAGAGCCGCGAACGCCGCGAGCGACAAGAGGAGAAGGCGGAGCGGGAGGCAAAACGCCTGGAGCACCCGGTCTTCCCTGGAGGTCTCCCATCCAAGTTCTAACCAGGCCCGACCCTGCTTAGCTTCCGCGATCGCGGCGAGATCGGGCCCTTCTAGGCTGCTTCGGCAGTGGATGCCGGCGGGGTCGCGGGCTGCCTCTTGAGGCGCAGCTTTCGCAGGCGCTTGGGCCTTACCGTCAGCCCAGCGGCCCGCCCG
>NW_028132785.1:0-113225 GCF_964374135.1 Grampus griseus | reverse complement strand
TAACCCTAACCCTAGCCCGAACCCTAACCCTAACCCTGCCCCGAAGCCTGACCCTCACCCGTCCCCTAATCCTAACCCGTACACTGACACTAACCCGCGCCCTCACACGTACGCTCCCCCTAAAGCGTTGTCGTACCCTCACCTGGACCCTAAACCGTCCCCGTCCCCTAACCCTAACCCTAGCCCGAACCCTAACCCTAACCCTTCCCAGAAGCCTGACCCTCACCCGTCCCCTAATCCTAACCCGTACGCTGACACTAACCCGCGCCCTCACACGTACGCTCCCCCTAAAGCGTTGTCGTACCCTCACCTGGACCCTAAACCGTCCCCGTCCCCTAACCCTAACCCTAGCCCGAACCCTAACCCTAACCCTTCCCCGAAGCCTGACCCTCACCCGTCCCCTAATCCTAACCCGTACGCTGACACTAACCCGGGCCCTCACACGTACGCTCCCCCTAAAGCGTTGTCGTACCCTCACCTGGACCCTAAACCGTCCCCGTCCCCTAACCCTAACCCTAGCCCGAACCCTAACCCTAACCCTTCCCCGAAGCCTGACCCTCACCCGTCCCCTAATCCTAACCCGTACGCTGACACTAACCCGCGCCCTCACACGTACGCTCCCCCTAAAGCGTTGTCGTACCCTCACCTGGACCCCAAACCGTCCCCGTCCCCTAACCCTAACCCTAGCCCGAACCCTAACCCTAACCCTTCCCCGAAGCCTGACCCTCACCCGTCCCCTAATCCTAACCCGTACGCTGACACTAACCCGCGCCCTCACACGTACGCTCCCCCTAAAGCGTTGTCGTACCCTCACCTGGACCCTAAACCGTCCCCGTCCCCTAACCCTAACCCTAGCCCGAACCCTAACCCTAACCCTTCCCCGAAGCCTGACCCTCACCCGTCCCCTAATCCTAACCCGTACGCTGACACTAACCCGCGCCCTCACACGTACGCTCCCCCTAAAGCGTTGTCGTACCCTCACCTGGACCCTAAACAGTCCCCGTCCCCTAACCCTAACCCTAGCCCGAACCCTAACCCTAACCCTTCCCCGAAGCCTGACCCTCACCCGTCCCCTAATCCTAACCCGTACGCTGACACTAACCCGGGCCCTCACACGTACGCTCCCCCTAAAGCGTTGTCGTACCCTCACCTGGACCCTAAACCGTCCCCGTCCCCTAACCCTAACCCTAGCCCGAACCCTAACCCTAACCCTTCCCCGAAGCCTGACCCTCACCCGTCCCCTAATCCTAACCCGTACGCTGACACTAACCCGCGCCCTCACACGTACGCTCCCCCTAAAGCGTTGTCGTACCCTCACCTGGACCCTAAACCGTCCCCGTCCCCTAACCCTAACCCTAGCCCGAACCCTAACCCTAACCCTTCCCCGAAGCCTGACACTCACCCGTCCCCTAATCCTAACCCGTACGCTGACACTAACCCGCGCCCTCACACGTACGCTCCCCCTAAAGCGTTGTCGTACCCTCACCTGGACCCTAAACCGTCCCCGTCCCCTAACCCTAACCCTAGCCCGAACCCTAACCCTAACCCTTCCCCGAAGCCTGACCCTCACCCGTCCCCTAATCCTAACCCGTACGCTGACACTAACCCGGGCCCTCACACGTACGCTCCCCCTAAAGCGTTGTCGTACCCTCACCTGGACCCTAAACCGTCCCCGTCCCCTAACCCTAACCCTAGCCCGAACCCTAACCCTAACCCTTCCCCGAAGCCTGACCCTCACCCGTCCCCTAATCCTAACCCGTACGCTGACACTAACCCGCGCCCTCACACGTACGCTCCCCCTAAAGCGTTGTCGTACCCTCACCTGGACCCTAAACCGTCCCCGTCCCCTAACCCTAACCCTAGCCCGAACCCTAACCCTAACACTGCCCCGAAGCCTGACCCTCACCCGTCCCCTAATCCTAACCCGTACGCTGACACTAACCCGCGCCCTCACACGTACGCTCCCCCTAAAGCGTTGTCGTACCCTCACCTGGACCCTAAACCGTCCCCGTCCCCTAACCCTAACCCTAGCCCGAACCCTAACCCTAACCCTGCCCCGAAGCCTGACCCTCACCCGTCCCCTAATCCTAACCCGTACGCTGACACTAACCCGCGCCCTCACATGTACGCTCCCCCTAAAGCGTTGTCGTACCCTCACCTGGACCCTAAACCGTCCCCGTCCCCTAACCCTAACCCTAGCCCGAACCCTAACCCTAACCCTGCCCCGAAGCCTGACCCTCACCCGTCCCCTAATCCTAACCCGTACGCTGACACTAACCCGCGCCCTCACACGTACGCTCCCCCTAAGGCGTTGTCGTACCCTCACCTGGACCCTAAACCGTCCCCGTCCCCTAACCCTAACCCTAGCCCGAACCCTAACCCTAACCCTGCCCCGAAGCCTGACCCTCACCCGTCCCCTAATCCTAACCCGTACGCTGACACTAACCCGCGCCCTCACACGTACGCTCCCCCTAAAGCGTTGTCGTACCCTCACCTGGACCCTAAACCGTCCCCGTCCCCTAACCCTAACCCTAGCCCGAACCCTAACCCTAACCCTGTCCCGAAGCCTGACCCTCACCCGTCCCCTAATCCTAACCCGTACGCTGACACTAACCCGCGCCCTCACACGTACGCTCCCCCTAAAGCGTTGTCGTACCTTCACCTGGACCCTAAACCGTCCCGGTCCCCTAACCCTAACCCTAGCCTGAACCCTAACCCTAACCCTGCCCCGAAGCCTGACCCTCACCCGTCCCCTAATCCTAACCCGTACGCTGACACTAACCCGCGCCCTCACACGTACGCTCCCCCTAAAGCGTTGTCGTACCCTCACCTGGACCCTAAACCGTCCCCGTCCCCTAACCCTAACCCTAGCCCGAACCCTAACCCTAACCCTGCCCCGAAGCCTGACCCTCACCCGTCCCCTAATCCTAACCCGTACGCTGACACTAACCCGCGCCCTCACACGTACGCTCCCCCTAAAGCGTTGTCGTACCCTCACCTGGACCCTAAACCGTCCCCGTCCCCTAACCCAAACCCTAGCCCGAACCCTAACCCTAACCCTGCCCCGAAGCCTGACCCTCACCCGTCCCCTAATCCTAACCCGTACGCTGACACTAACCCGCGCCCTCACACGTACGCTCCCCCTAAAGCGTTGTCGTAAACTCACCTGGATCCTAAACCGTCCCCGTCCCCTAACCCTAACCCTAGCCCGAACCCTAACCCTAACCCTGCCCCGAAGCCTGACCCTCACCCGTCCCCTAATCCTAACCCGTACGCTGACACTAACCCGCGCCCTCACACGTACGCTCCCCCTAAAGCTTTGTCGAACCCTCACCTGGACCCTAAACCGTCCCCGTCCCCTAAACCTAACCCTAGCCCGAACCCTAACCCTAACCCTGCCCCGAAGCCTGACCCTCACCCGTCCCATAATCCTAACCCGTACGCTGACACTAACCCGCGCCCTCACACGTACGCTCCCCCTAAAGCGTTGTCGGACCCTCACCTGGACCCTAAACCGTCCCCGTCCCCTAACCCTAACCCTAGCCCGAACCCTAACCCTAACCCTTCCCCGAAGCCTGACCCTCACCCGTCCCCTAATCCTAACCCGTACGCTGACACTAACCCGCGCCCTCACACGTACGCTCCCCCTAAAGCGTTGTCGTACCCTCACCTGGACCCTAAACCGTCCCCGTCCCCTAACCCTAACCCTAGCCCGAACCCTAACCCTAACCCTTCCCCGAAGCCTGACCCTCACCCGTCCCCTAATCCTAACCCGTACGCTGACACTAACCCGCGCCCTCACACGTACGCTCCCCCTAAAGCGTTGTCGTACCCTCACCTGGACCCTAAACCGTCCCCGTCCCCTAACCCTAACCCTAGCCCGAACCCTAACCCTAACCCTTCCCCGAAGCCTGACCCTCACCCGTCCCCTAATCCTAACCCGTACGCTGACACTAACCCGCGCCCTCACACGTACGCTCCCCCTAAAGCGTTGTCGTACCCTCACCTGGACCCTAAACCGTCCCCGTCCCCTAACCCTAACCCTAGCCCGAACCCTAACCCTAACCCTTCCCCGAAGCCTGACCCTCACCCGTCCCCTAATCCTAACCCGTACGCTGACACTAACCTGCGCCCTCACACGTACGCTCCCCCTAAAGCGTTGTCGTACCCTCACCTGGACCCTAAACCGTCCCCGTCCCCTAACCCTAACCCTAGCCCGAACCCTAACCCTAACCCTTCCCCGAAGCCTGACCCTCAACCGTCCCCTAATCCTAACCCGTACGCTGACACTAACCCGCACCCTCACACGTACGCTCCCCCTAAAGCGTTGTCGAACCCTCACCTGGACCCTAAACCGTCCCCGTCCCCTAACCCTAACCCTAGCCCGAACCCTAACCCTAACCCTGCCCCGAAGCCTGACCCTCACCCTTCCCCTAATCCTAACCCGTACGCTGACACTAACCCGCGCCCTCACACGTACGCTCCCCCTAAAGCGTTGTCGTACCCTCACCTGGATCCTAAACCGTCCCCGTCCCCTAACCCTAACCCTAGCCCGAACCCTAACCCTAACACTTCCCCGAAGCCTGAGCCTCACCCGTCCGCTAATCCTAAACCGTACGCTGACACTAACCCGCGCCCTCACACGTACGCTCCCCTTAAAGCGTTGTCGTACCCTCACCTGGACCCTAAACCGTCCCCGTCCCCTAACCCTAACCCTAGCCCGAACCCTAACCCTAACACTTCCCCGAAGCCTGACACTCACCCGTCCCCTAATCCTAACCCGTACGCTGACACTAACCCACGCCCTCACACGTACGCTCCCCCTAAAGCGTTGTCGTACCCTCACCTGGACCCTAAACCGTCCCCGTCCCCTAACCCTAACCCTAGCCCGAACCCTAACCCTAACCCTGCCCCGAAGCCTGACCCTCACCCGTCCCCTAATCCTAACCCGTACGCTGACACTAACCCGCGCCCTCACACGTACGCTCCCCCTAAAGCGTTGTCGTACCCTCACCTGGACCCTAAACCGTCCCCGTCCCCTAACCCTAACCCTAGCCCGAACCCTAACCCTAACCCTGCCCCGAAGCCTGACACTCACCCGTCCCCTAATCCTAACCCGTACGCTGACACTAACCCGCGCCCTCACACGTACGCTCCCCCTAAAGCGTTGTCGTACCCTCACCTGGATCCTAAACCGTCCCCGTCCCCTAACCCTAACCCTAGCCCGAACCCTAACCCTAACCCTTCCCCGAAGCCTGACCCTCACCCGTCCCCTAATCCTAACCCGTACGCTGACACTAACCCGCGCCCTCACACGTACGCTCCCCCTAAAGCGTTGTCGAACCCTCACCTGGACCCTAAACCGTCCCCGTCCCCTAACCCTAACCCTAGCCCGAACCCTAACCCTAACCCTTCCCCGAAGCCTGACCCTCACCCGTCCCCTAATCCTAACCCGTACGCTGACACTAACCCACGCCCTCACACGTACGCTCCCCCTAAAGCGTTGTCGTACCCTCACCTGGACCCTAAACCGTCCCCGTCCCCTAACCCTAACCCTAGCCCGAACCCTAACCCTAACCCTTCCCCGAAGCCTGACCCTCACCCGTCCCCTAATCCTAACCCGTACGCTGACACTAACCCACGCCCTCACACGTACGCTCCCCCTAAAGCGTTGTCGTACCCTCACCTGGACCCTAAACCGTCCCCGTCCCCTAACCCTAACCCTAGCCCGAACCCTAACCCTAACCCTTCCCCGAAGCCTGACCCTCACCCGTCCCCTAATCCTAACCCGTACGCTGACACTAACCCGCGCCCTCACACGTACGCTCCCCCTAAAGCGTTGTCGTACCCTCATCTGGACCCTAAACCGTCCCCGTCCCCTAACCCTAACCCTAGCCCGAACCCTAACCCTAACCCTTCCCCGAAGCCTGACCCTCACCCGTCCCCTAATCCTAACCCGTACGCTGACACTAACCCGCGCCCTCACACGTACGCTCCCCCTAAAGCGTTGTCGTACCCTCAGCTGGACCCTAAACCGTCCCCGTCCCCTAACCCTAACCCTACCCCGAACCCTAACCCTAACCCTGCCCCGAAGCCTGACCCTCACCCGTCCCCTAATCCTAACCCGTACGCTGACACTAACCCGCGCCCTCACACGTACGCTCCCCCTAAAGCGTTGTCGTACCCTCACCTGGACCCTAAACCGTCCCCGTCCCCTAACCCTAACCCTAGCCCGAACCCTAACCCTAACCCTTCCCCGAAGCCTGACCCTCACCCGTCCCCTAATCCTAACCCGTACGCTGACACTAACCCGCGCCCTCACACGTACGCTCCCCCTAAAGCGTTGTCGTACCCTCACCTGGACCCTAAACCGTCCCCGTCCCCTAACCCTAACCCTAGCCCGAACCCTAACCCTAACCCTTCCCCGAAGCCTGACCCTCACCCGTCCCCTAATCCTAACCCGTACGCTGACACTAACCCGGGCCCTCACACGTACGCTCCCCCTAAAGCGTTGTCGTACCCTCACCTGGACCCTAAACCGTCCCCGTCCCCTAACCCTAACCCTAGCCCGAACCCTAACCCTAACCCTTCCCCGAAGCCTGACCATCACCCGTCCCCTAATCCTAACCCGTACGCTGACACTAACCCGCGCCCTCACACGTACGCTCCCCCTAAAGCGTTGTCGTACCCTCACCTGGACCCTAAACCGTCCCCGTCCCCTAACCCTAACCCTAGCCCGAACCCTAACCCTAACCCTGCCCCGAAGCCTGACCCTCACCAGTCCCCTAATCCTAACCCGTACGCTGACACTAACCCGGGCCCTCACACGTACGCTCCCCCTAAAGCGTTGTCGTACCCTCACCTGGACCCTAAACCGTCCCCGTCCCCTAACCCTAACCCTAGCCCGAACCCTAACCCTAACCCTGCCCCGAAGCCTGACCCTCACCCGTCCCCTAATCCTAACCCGTACGCTGACACTAACCCGCGCCCTCACATGTACGCTCCCCCTAAAGCGTTGTCGTACCCTCACCTGGACCCTAAACCGTCCCCGTCCCCTAACCCTAACCCTAGCCCAAACCCTAACCCTAACACTTTCCCGAAGCCTGACCCTCACCCGTCCCCTAATCCTAACCCGTACGCTGACACTAACCCGCGCCCTCACACGTACGCTCCCCCTAAAGCGTTGTCGTACCCTCACCTGGACCCTAAACCGTCCCCGTCCCCTAACCCTAACCCTAGCCCGAACCCTAACCCTAACCCTTCCCCGAAGCCTGACCCTCACCCGTCCCCTAATCCTAACCCGTACGCTGACACTAACCCGGGCCCTCACACGTATGCTCCCCCTAAAGTGTTGTCGTACCCTCACCTGGACCCTAAACCGTCCCTGTCCCCTAACCCTAACCCTAGCCCGAACCCTAACCCTAACCCTGCCCCGAAGCCTGACCCTCACCCGTCCCCTAATCCTAACCCGTACGCTGACACTAACCCGCGCCCTCACACGTACGCTCCCCCTAAAGCGTTGTCGTACCCTCACCTGGACCCTAAACCGTCCCCGTCCCCTAACCCTAACCCTAGCCCGAACCCTAACCCTAACCCTTCCCCGAAGCCTGACCCTCACCCGTCCCCTAATCCTAACCCGTACGCTGACACTAACCCGCGCCCTCACACGTACGCTCCCCCTAAAGCGTTGTCGTACCCTCACCTGGACCCTAAACCGTCCCCGTCCCCTAACCCTAACCCTAGCCCGAACCCTAACCCTAACCCTTCCCCGAAGCCTGACCCTCACCCGTCCCCTAATCCTAACCCGTACGCTGACACTAACCCGGGCCCTCACACGTACGCTCCCCCTAAAGCGTTGTCGTACCCTCACCTGGACCCTAAACCGTCCCCGTCCCCTAACCCTAACCCTAGCCCGAACCCTAACCCTAACCCTTCCCCGAAGCCTGACCCTCACCCGTCCCCTAATCCTAACCCGTACGCTGACACTAACCCGCGCCCTCACACGTACGCTCCCCCTAAAGCGTTGTCGTACCCTCACCTGGACCCTAAACCGTCCCCGTCCCCTAACCCTAACCCTAGCCCGAACCCTAACCCTAACCCTTCCCCGAAGCCTGACCCTCACCCGTCCCCTAATCCTAACCCGTACGCTGACACTAACCCGGGCCCTCACACGTACGCTCCCCCTAAAGCGTTGTCGTACCCTCACCTGGACCCTAAACCGTCCCCGTCCCCTAACCCTAACCCTAGCCCGAACCCTAACCCTAACCCTTCCCCGAAGCCTGACCCTCACCCGTCCCCTAATCCTAACCCGTACGCTGACACTAACCCGCGCCCTCACACGTACGCTCCCCCTAAAGCGTTGTCGTACCCTCACCTGGACCCTAAACCGTCCCCGTCCCCTAACCCTAGCCCGAACCCTAACCCTAACCCTTCCCCGAAGCCTGACCCTCACCCGTCCCCTAATCCTAACCCGTACGCTGACACTAACCCGCGCCCTCACACGTACGCTCCCCCTAAAGCGTTGTCGTACCCTCACCTGGACCCTAAACCGTCCCCGTCCCCTAACCCTAACCCTAGCCCGAACCCTAACCCTAAACCTTCCCCGAAGCCAGACCCTCACCCGTCCCCTAATTCTAACCCGTACGCTGACACTAACCCGCGCCCTCACACGTACGCTGCCCCTAAAGCATTGTCGTACCCTCACCTGGACCCTAAACCGTCCCCGTCCCCTAACCCTAACCCTAGCCCGAACCCTAACCCTAACCCTGACCCGAAGCCTGACCCTCACCCGTCCCCTAATCCTAACCCGTACGCTGACACTAACCCGCGCCCTCACACGTACGCTCCCCCTAAAGCGTTGTCGTACCCTCACCTGGACCCTAAACCGTCCCCGTCCCCTAACCCTAACCCTAGCCCGAACCCTAACCCTAACCCTTCCCCGAAGCCTGACCCTCACCCGTCCCCTAATCCTAACCCGTACGCTGACACTAACCCGCGCCCTCACACGTACGCTCCCCCTAAAGCGTTGTCGTACCCTCACCTGGACCCTAAACCGTCCCCGTCCCCTAACCCTAACCCTAGCCCGAACCCTAACCCTAACACTTCCCCGAAGCCTGACCCTCACCCGTCCCCTAATCCTAACCCGTACGCTGACACTAACCCAGGCCCTCACACGTACGCTCCCCCTAAAGCGTTGTCGTACCCTCACCTGGACCCTAAACCGTCCCCGTCCCCTAACCCTAACCCTAGCCCGAACCCTAACCCTAACCCTTCCCCGAAGCCTGACCCTCACCCGTCCCCTAATCCTAACCCGTACGCTGACACTAACCCGCGCCCTCACACGTACGCTCCCCCTAAAGCGTTGTCATACCCTCACCTGGACCCTAAACCGTCCCCGTCCCCTAACCCTAACCCTAGCCCGAACCCTAACCCTAACCCTTCCCCGAAGCCTGACCCTCACCCGTCCCCTAATCCTAACCCGTACGCTGACACTAACCCGGGCCCTCACACGTACGCTCCCCCTAAAGCGTTGTCGTACCCTCACCTGGACCCTAAACCGTCCCCGTCCCCTAACCCTAACCCTAGCCCGAACCCTAACCCTAACCCTTCCCCGAAGCCTGACCCTCACCCGTCCCCTAATCCTAACCCGTACGCTGACACTAACCCGCGCCCTCACACGTACGCTCCCCCTAAAGCGTTGTCGTACCCTCACCTGTACCCTAAACCGTCCCCGTCCCCTAACCCTAACCCTAGCCCGAACCCTAACCCTAACCCTTCCCCGAAGCCTGACCCTCACCCGTCCCCTAATCCTAACCCGTACGCTGACACTAACCCGCGCCCTCACACGTACGCTCCCCCTAAAGCGTTGTCGTACCCTCACCTGGACCCTAAACCGTCCCCGTCCCCTAACCCTAACCCTAGCCCGAACCCTAACCCTAACCCTTCCCCGAAGCCTGACCCTCACCCGTCCCCTAATCCTAACCCGTACGCTGACACTAACCCGCGCCCTCACACGTACGCTCCCCCTAAAGCGTTGTCGTACCCTCACCTGGACCCTAAACCGTCCCCTTCCCCTAACCCTAACCCTAGCCCGAACCCTAACCCTAACCCTTCCCCGAAGCCTGACCCTCACCCGTCCCCTAATCCTAACCCGTACGCTGACACTAACCCGCGCCCTCACACGTACGCTCCCCCTAAAGCGTTGTCGTACCCTCACCTGGACCCTAAACCGTCCCCGTCCCCTAACCCTAACCCTAGCCCGAACCCTAACCCTAACCCTTCCCCGTAGCCTGACCCTCACGCGTCCCCTAATCCTAACCCGTACGCTGACACTAACCCGCGCCCTCACACGTACGCTCCCCCTAAAGCGTTGTCGTACCCTCACCTGGACCCTAAACCGTCCCCGTCCCCTAACCCTAACCCTAGCCCGAACCCTAACCCTAACCCTGCCCCGAAGCCTGACCCTCACCCATCCCCTAATCCTAACCCGTACGCTGACACTAACCCGCGCCCTCACACGTACGCTCCCCCTAAATCGTTGTCGTACCCTCACCTGGACCCTAACACGTCCCCGTCACCTAACCCTAACCCTAGCCCGAACCCTAACCCTAACCCTGCCCCGAAGCCTGACCCTCACCCGTCCCCTAATCCTAACCCGTACGCTGACACTAACCCGCACCCTCACACGTACGCTCCTCCTAAAGCGTTGTCGTACCCTCACCTGGACCCTAAACCGTCCCCGTCCCCTAACCCTAACCCTAGCCCGAACCCTAACCCTAACCCTTCCCCGAAGCCTGACCCTCACCCGTCCCCTAATCCTAACCCGTACGCTGACACTAAACCGCGCCCTCACACGTACGCTCCCCCTAAAGCGTTGTCGTACCCTCACCTGGACCCTAAACCGTCCCCGTCCCCTAACCCTAACCCTAGCCCGAACCCTAACCCTAACCCTTCCCCGAAGCCTGACCCTCACCCGTCCCCTAATCCTAACCCGTACGCTGACACTAACCCGGGCCCTCACACGTACGCTCCCCCTAAAGCGTTGTCGTACCTTCACCTGGACCCTAAACCGTCCCCGTCCCCTAACCCTAACCCTTCCCCGAAGCCTGACCCTCACCCGTCCCCTAATCCTAACCCGTACGCTGACACTAACCCGCGCCCTCACACGTACGCTCCCCCTAAAGCGTTGTCGTACCCTCACCTGGACCCTAAACCGTCCCCGTCCCCTAACCCTAACCCTAGCCCGAACCCTAACCCTAACACTTCCCCGAAGCCTGACCCTCACCCGTCCCCTAATCCTAACCCGTACGCTGACACTAACCCAGGCCCTCACACGTACGCTCCCCCTAAAGCGTTGTCGTACCCTCACCTGGACCCTAAACCGTCCCCGTCCCCTAACCCTAACCCTAGCCCGAACCCTAACCCTAACCCTTCCCCGAAGCCTGACCCTCACCCGTCCCCTAATCCTAACCCGTACGCTGACACTAACCCGCGCCCTCACACGTACGCTCCCCCTAAAGCGTTGTCATACCCTCACCTGGACCCTAAACCGTCCCCGTCCCCTAACCCTAACCCTAGCCCGAACCCTAACCCTAACCCTTCCCCGAAGCCTGACCCTCACCCGTCCCCTAATCCTAACCCGTACGCTGACACTAACCCGGGCCCTCACACGTACGCTCCCCCTAAAGCGTTGTCGTACCCTCACCTGGACCCTAAACCGTCCCCGTCCCCTAACCCTAACCCTAGCCCGAACCCTAACCCTAACCCTTCCCCGAAGCCTGACCCTCACCCGTCCCCTAATCCTAACCCGTACGCTGACACTAACCCGCGCCCTCACACGTACGCTCCCCCTAAAGCGTTGTCGTACCCTCACCTGTACCCTAAACCGTCCCCGTCCCCTAACCCTAACCCTAGCCCGAAACCTAACCCTAACCCTTCCCCGAAGCCTGACCCTCACCCGTCCCCTAATCCTAACCCGTACGCTGACACTAACCCGCGCCCTCACACGTACGCTCCCCCTAAAGCGTTGTCGTACCCTCACCTGGACCCTAAACCGTCCCCGTCCCCTAACCCTAACCCTAGCCCGAACCCTAACCCTAACCCTTCCCCGAAGCCTGACCCTCACCCGTCCCCTAATCCTAACCCGTACGCTGACACTAACCCGCGCCCTCACACGTACGCTCCCCCTAAAGCGTTGTCGTACCCTCACCTGGACCCTAAACCGTCCCCTTCCCCTAACCCTAACCCTAGCCCGAACCCTAACCCTAACCCTTCCCCGAAGCCTGACCCTCACCCGTCCCCTAATCCTAACCCGTACGCTGACACTAACCCGCGCCCTCACACGTACGCTCCCCCTAAAGCGTTGTCGTACCCTCACCTGGACCCTAAACCGTCCCCGTCCCCTAACCCTAACCCTAGCCCGAACCCTAACCCTAACCCTTCCCCGTAGCCTGACCCTCACGCGTCCCCTAATCCTAACCCGTACGCTGACACTAACCCGCGCCCTCACACGTACGCTCCCCCTAAAGCGTTGTCGTACCCTCACCTGGACCCTAAACCGTCCCCGTCCCCTAACCCTAACCCTAGCCCGAACCCTAACCCTAACCCTGCCCCGAAGCCTGACCCTCACCCATCCCCTAATCCTAACCCGTACGCTGACACTAACCCGCGCCCTCACACGTACGCTCCCCCTAAATCGTTGTCGTACCCTCACCTGGACCCTAACACGTCCCCGTCACCTAACCCTAACCCTAGCCCGAACCCTAACCCTAACCCTGCCCCGAAGCCTGACCCTCACCCGTCCCCTAATCCTAACCCGTACGCTGACACTAACCCGCACCCTCACACGTACGCTCCTCCTAAAGCGTTGTCGTACCCTCACCTGGACCCTAAACCGTCCCCGTCCCCTAACCCTAACCCTAGCCCGAACCCTAACCCTAACCCTTCCCCGAAGCCTGACCCTCACCCGTCCCCTAATCCTAACCCGTACGCTGACACTAAACCGCGCCCTCACACGTACGCTCCCCCTAAAGCGTTGTCGTACCCTCACCTGGACCCTAAACCGTCCCCGTCCCCTAACCCTAACCCTAGCCCGAACCCTAACCCTAACCCTTCCCCGAAGCCTGACCCTCACCCGTCCCCTAATCCTAACCCGTACGCTGACACTAACCCGGGCCCTCACACGTACGCTCCCCCTAAAGCGTTGTCGTACCTTCACCTGGACCCTAAACCGTCCCCGTCCCCTAACCCTAACCCTTCCCCGAAGCCTGACCCTCACCCGTCCCCTAATTCTAACCCGTACGCTGACACTAACCCGCGCCCTCACACGTACGCTCCCCCTAAAGCGTTGTCGTACCCTCACCTGGACCCTAAACCGTCCCCGTCCCCTAACCCTAACCCTAGCCCGAACCCTAACCGTAACCCTTCCCCGAAGCCTGACCCTCACCCGTCCCCTAATCCTAACCCGTACGCTGACACTAACCCGCGCCCTCACACGTACGCTCCCCCTAAAGCGTTGTCGTACCCTCACCTGGACCCTAAACCGTCCCCGTCCCCTAACCCTAACCCTAGCCCGAAACCTAACCCTAACCCTTCCCCGAGCCTGACCCTCACCCGTCCCCTAATCCTAACCCGTACACTGACACTAACCCGCGCCCTCACACGTACGCTCCCCCTAAAGCGTTGTCGTACCCTCACCTGGACCCTAAACCGTCCCCGTCCCCTAACCCTAACCCTAGCCCGAACCCTAACCCTAACCCTTCCCCGAAGCCTGACCCTCACCCGTCCCCTAATCCTAACCCGTACGCTGACACTAACCCGCGCCCTCACACGTACGCTCCCCCTAAAGCGTTGTCGTACCCTCACCTGGACCCTAAACCGTCCCCGTCCCCTAACCCTAGCCCTAGCCCGAACCCTAACCCTAACCCTTCCCCGAAGCCTGACCCTCACCCGTCCCCTAATCCTAACCCGTACGCTGACACTAACCCGCGCCCTCACACGTACGCTCCCCCTAAAGCGTTGTCGTACCCTCACCTGGACCCTAAACCGTCCCCGTCCCCTAACCCTAGCCCGAACCCTAGCCCTAACCCTTCCCCGAAGCCTGACCCTCACCCGTCCCCTAATCCTAACCCGTACGCTGACACTAACCCGCGCCCTCACACGTACGCTCCCCCTAAAGCGTTGTCGTACCCTCACCTGGACCCTAAACCGTCCCCGTCCCCTAACCCTAACCCTAGCCCGAACCCTAACCCTAACCCTTCCCCGAAGCCTGACCCTCACCCGTCCCCTAATCCTAACCCGTACGCTGACACTAACCCGCGCCCTCACACGTACGCTCCCCCTAAAGCGTTGTCGTACCCTCACCTGGACCCTAAACCGTCCCCGTCCCCTAACCCTAACCCTAGCCCGAAGCCTAACCCTAACCCTTCCCCGAAGCCTGACCCTCACCCGTCCCCTAATCCTAACCCGTACGCTGACACTAACCCGCGCCGTCACACGTACGCTCCCCCTAAAGCGTTGTCGTACCCTCACCTGGACCCTAAACCGTCCCCGTCCCCTAACCCTAACCCTAGCCTGAACCCTAACCCTAACACTTCCCCGAAGCCTGACCCTCACCCGTCCCCTAATCCTAACCCGTACGCTGACACTAACCCGCGCCCTCACACGTACGCTCCCCCTAAAGCGTTGTCGTACCCTCACCTGGACCCTAAACCGTCCCCGTCCCCTAACCCTAACCCTATCCCGAAGCCTAACCCTAACCCTTCCCCGAAGCCTGACCCTCACCCGTCCCCTAATCCTAACCCGTACGCTGACACTAACCCGCGCCGTCACACGTACGCTCCCCCTAAAGCGTTGTCGTACCCTCACCTGGACCCTAAACCGTCCCCGTCCCCTAACCCTAACCCTAGCCCGAACCCTAACCCTAACACTTCCCCGAAGCCTGACCCTCACCCGTCCCCTAATCCTAACCCGTGCGCTGACACTAACCCGCGCCCTCACACGTACGCTCCCCCTAAAGCGTTGTCGTACCCTCACCTGGACCCTAAACCGTCCCCGTCCCCTAACCCTAACCCTAGCCCGAACCCTAACCCTAACCCTTCCCCGAAGCCTGACCCTCACCCGTCCCCTAATCCTAACCCGTACGCTGACACTAACCCGGGCCCTCACACGTACGCTCCCCCTAAAGCGTTGTCGAACCCTCACCTGGACCCTAAACCGTCCCCGTCCCCTAACCCTAACCCTAGCCCGAACCCTAACCCTAACCCTGCCCCGAAGCCTGACCCTCACCCGTCCCCTAATCCTAACCCGTACGCTGACACTAACCCGCGCCCTCACACGTACGCTCCCCCTAAAGCGTTGTCGTACCCTCACCTGGATCCTAAACCGTCCCCGACCCCTAACCCTAACCCTAGCCCGAACCCTAACCCTAACACTTCCCCGAAGCCTGACCCTCACCCGTCCGCTAATCCTAACCCGTACGCTGACACTAACCCGCGCCCTCACACGTACGCTCCCCCTAAAGCGTTGTCGTACCCTCACCTGGACCCTAAACCGTCCCCGTCCCCTAACCCTAACCCTAGCCCGAACCCTAACCCTAACACTTCCCCGAAGCCTGACACTCACCCGTCCCCTAATCCTAACCCGTACGCTGACACTAACCCACGCCCTCACACGTACGCTCCCCCTAAAGCGTTGTCGTACCCTCACCTGGACCCTAAACCGTCCCCGTCCCCTAACCCTAACCCTAGCCCGAACCCTAACCCTAACCCTGCCCCGAAGCCTGACCCTCACCCGTCCCCTAATCCTAACCCGTACGCTGACACTAACCCGCGCCCTCACACGTACGCTCCCCCTAAAGCGTTGTCGGACCCTCACCTGGACCCTAAACCGTCCCCGTCCCCTAACCCTAACCCTAGCCCGAACCCTAACCCTAACCCTTCCCCGAAGCCTGACCCTCACCCGTCCCCTAATCCTAACCCGTACGCTGACACTAACCCGCGCCCTCACACGTACGCTCCCCCTAAAGCGTTGTCGTACCCTCACCTGGACCCTAAACCGTCCCCGTCCCCTAACCCTAACCCTAGCCCGAACCCTAACCCTAACCCTTCCCCGAAGCCTGACCCTCACCCGTCCCCTAATCCTAACCCGTACGCTGACACTAACCTGCGCCCTCACACGTACGCTCCCCCTAAAGCGTTGTCGTACCCTCACCTGGACCCTAAACCGTCCCCGTCCCCTAACCCTAACCCTAGCCCGAACCCTAACCCTAACCCTTCCCCGAAGCCTGACCCTCACCCGTCCCCTAATCCTAACCCGTACGCTGACACTAACCCGCACCCTCACATGTACGCTCCCCCTAAAGCGTTGTTGAACCCTCACCTGGACCCTAAACCGTCCCCGTCCCCTAACCCTAACCCTAGCCCGAACCCTAACCCTAACCCTGCCCCGAAGCCTGACCCTCACCCGTCCCCTAATCCTAACCCGTACGCTGACACTAACCCGCGCCCTCACACGTACGCTCCCCCTAAAGCGTTGTCGTACCCTCACCTGGATCCTAAACCGTCCCCGTCCCCTAACCCTAACCCTAGCCCGAACCCTAACCCTAACACTTCCCCGAAGCCTGAGCCTCACCCGTCCCCTAATCCTAACCCGTACGCTGACACTAACCCGCGCCCTCACACGTACGCTCCCCTTAAAGCGTTGTCGTACCCTCACCTGGACCCTAAACCGTCCCCGTCCCCTAACCCTAACCCTAGCCCGAACCCTAACCCTAACACTTCCCCGAAGCCTGACACTCACCCGTCCCCTAATCCTAACCCGTACGCTGACACTAACCCACGCCCTCACACGTACGCTCCCCCTAAAGCGTTGTCGTACCCTCACCTGGACCCTAAACCGTCCCCGTCCCCTAACCCTAACCCTAGCCCGAACCCTAACCCTAACCCTGCCCCGAAGCCTGACCCTCACCCGTCCCCTAATCCTAACCCGTACGCTGACACTAACCCGCGCCCTCACACGTACGCTCCCCCTAAAGCGTTGTCGTACCCTCACCTGGACCCTAAACCGTCCCCGTCCCCTAACCCTAACCCTAGCCCGAACCCTAACCCTAACCCTGCCCCGAAGCCTGACCCTCACCCGTCCCCTAATCCTAACCCGTACGCTGACAGTAACCCGCGCCCTCACACGTACGCTCCCCCTAAAGCGTTGTCGTACCCTCACCTGGACCCTAAACCGTCCCCGTCCCCTAACCCTAACCCTAGCCCGAACCCTAACCCTAACCCTTCCCCGAAGCCTGACCCTCACCCGTCCCCTAATCCTAACCCGTACGCTGACACTAACCCGGGCCCTCACACGTACGCTCCCCCTAAAGCGTTCTCGTACCCTCACCTGGACCCTAAACCGTCCCCGTCCCCTAACCCTAACCCTAGCCCGAACCCTAACCCTAACCCTTCCCCGAAGCCTGACCCTCACCCGTCCCCTAATCCTAACCCGTACGCTGACACTAACCCGGGCCCTCACACGTATGCTCCCCCTAAAGTGTTGTCATACCGTCACCTGGACCCTAAACCGTCCCTGTCCCCTAACCCTAACCCTAGCCCGAACCCTAACCCTAACCCTTCCCCGAAGCCTGACCCTCACCCGTCCCCTAATCCTAACCCGTACGCTGACACTAACCCGCGCCCTCACACGTACGCTCCCCCTAAAGCGTTGTCGTACCCTCACCTGGACCCTAAACCGTCCCCGTCCCCTAACCCTATCCCTAGCCCGAACCCTAACCCTAACCCTTCCCCGAAGCCTGACCCTCACCCGTCCCCTAATCCTAACCCGTACGCTGACACTAACCCGCGCCCTCACACGTACGCTCCCCCTAAAGCGTTGTCGTACCCTCACCTGGACCCTAAACCGTCCCCGTCCCCTAACCCTAACCCTAGCCCGAACCCTAACCCTAACCCTTCCCCGAAGCCTGACCCTCACCCGTCCCCTAATCCTAACCCGTACGCTGACACTAACCCGGGCCCTCACACGTACGCTCCCCCTAAAGCGTTGTCGTACCCTCACCTGGACCCTAAACCGTCCCCGTCCCCTAACCCTAACCCTAGCCCGAACCCTAACCCTAACCCTTCCCCGAAGCCTGACCCTCACCCGTCCCCTAATCCTAACCCGTACGCTGACACTAACCCGCGCCCTCACACGTACGCTCCCCCTAAAGCGTTGTCGTACCCTCACCTGGACCCTAAACCGTCCCCGTCCCCTAACCCTAACCCTAGCCCGAACCCTAACCCTAACCCTTCCCCGAAGCCTGACCCTCACCCGTCCCCTAATCCTAACCCGTACGCTGACACTAACCCGGGCCCTCACACGTACGCTCCCCCTAAAGCGTTGTCGTACCCTCACCTGGACCCTAAACCGTCCCCGTCCCCTAACCCTAACCCTAGCCCGAACCCTAACCCTAACCCTTCCCCGAAGTCTGACCCTCACCCGTCCCCTAATCCTAACCCGTACGCTGACACTAACCCGCGCCCTCACACGTACGCTCCCCCTAAAGCGTTGTCGTACCCTCACCTGGACCCTAAACCGTCCCCGTCCCCTAACCCTAGCCCGAACCCTAACCCTAACCCTTCCCCGAAGCCTGACCCTCACCCGTCCCCTAATCCTAACCCGTACGCTGACACTAACCCGCGCCCTCACACGTACGCTCCCCCTAAAGCGTTGTCGTACCCTCACCTGGACCCTAAACCGTCCCCGTCCCCTAACCCTAACCCTAGCCCGAACCCTAACCCTAAACCTTCCCCGAAGCCAGACCCTCACCCGTCCCCTAATTCTAACCCGTACGCTGACACTAACCCGCGCCCTCACACGTACGCTGCCCCTAAAGCATTGTCGTACCCTCACCTGGACCCTAAACCGTCCCCGTCCCCTAACCCTAACCCTAGCCCGAACCCTAACCCTAACCCTGCCCCGAAGCCTGACCCTCACCCGTCCCCTAATCCTAACCCGTACGCTGACACTAACCCGCGCCCTCACACGTACGCTCCCCCTAATGCGTTGTCGTACCCTCACCTGGACCCTAAACCGTCCCCGTCCCCTAACCCTAACCCTAGCCCGAACCCTAACCCTAACCCTTCCCCGAAGCCTGACCCTCACCCGTCCCCTAATCCTAACCCGTACGCTGACACTAACCCGCGCCCTCACACGTACGCTCCCCCTAAAGCGTTGTCGTACCCTCACCTGGACCCTAAACCGTCCCCGTCCCCTAACCCTAACCCTAGCCCGAACCCTAACCCTAACACTTCCCCGAAGCCTGACCCTCACCCGTCCCCTAATCCTAACCCGTACGCTGACACTAACCCAGGCCCTCACACGTACGCTCCCCCTAAAGCGTTGTCGTACCCTCACCTGGACCCTAAACCGTCCCCGTCCCCTAACCCTAACCCTAGCCCGAACCCTAACCCTAACCCTTCCCCGAAGCCTGACCCTCACCCGTCCCCTAATCCTAACCCGTACGCTGACACTAACCCGCGCCCTCACACGTACGCTCCCCCTAAAGCGTTGTCGTACCCTCACCTGGACCCTAAACCGTCCCCGTCCCCTAACCCTAACCCTAGCCCGAACCCTAACCCTAACCCTTCCCCGAAGCCTGACCCTCACCCGTCCCCTAATCCTAACCCGTACGCTGACACTAACCCGGGCCCTCACACGTACGCTCCCCCTAAAGCGTTGTCGTACCCTCACCTGGACCCTAAACCGTCCCCGTCCCCTAACCCTAACCCTAGCCCGAACCCTAACCCTAACCCTTCCCCGTAGCCTGACCCTCACCCGTCCCCTAATCCTAACCCGTACGCTGACACTAACCCGCGCCCTCACACGTACGCTCCCCCTAAAGCGTTGTCGTACCCTCACCTGTACCCTAAACCGTCCCCGTCCCCTAACCCTAACCCTAGCCCGAACCCTAACCCTAACCCTTCCCCGAAGCCTGACCCTCACCCGTCCCCTAATCCTAACCCGTACGCTGACACTAACCCGCGCCCTCACACGTACGCTCCCCCTAAAGCGTTGTCGTACCCTCACCTGGACCCTAAACCGTCCCCGTCCCCTAACCCTAACCCTAGCCCGAACCCTAACCCTAACCCTTCCCCGAAGCCTGACCCTCACCCGTCCCCTAATCCTAACCCGTACGCTGACACTAACCCGCGCCCTCACACGTACGCTCCCCCTAAAGCGTTGTCGTACCCTCACCTGGACCCTAAACCGTCCCCTTCCCCTAACCCTAACCCTAGCCCGAACCCTAACCCTAACCCTTCCCCGAAGCCTGACCCTCACCCGTCCCCTAATCCTAACCCGTACGCTGACACTAACCCGCGCCCTCACACGTACGCTCCCCCTAAAGCGTTGTCGTACCCTCACCTGGACCCTAAACCGTCCCCGTCCCCTAACCCTAACCCTAGCCCGAACCCTAACCCTAACCCTTCCCCGTAGCCTGACCCTCACGCGTCCCCTAATCCTAACCCGTACGCTGACACTAACCCGCGCCCTCACACGTACGCTCCCCCTAAAGCGTTGTCGTACCCTCACCTGGACCCTAAACCGTCCCCGTCCCCTAACCCTAACCCTAGCCCGAACCCTAACCCTAACCCTGCCCCGAAGCCTGACCCTCACCCATCCCCTAATCCTAACCCGTACGCTGACACTAACCCGCGCCCTCACACGTACGCTCCCCCTAAATCGTTGTCGTACCCTCACCTGGACCCTAACACGTCCCCGTCCCCTAACCCTAACCCTAGCCCGAACCCTAACCCTAACCCTTCCCCGAAGCCTGACCCTCACCCGTCCCCTAATCCTAACCCGTACGCTGACACTAACCCGCGCCCTCACACGTACGCTCCCCCTAAAGCGTTGTCGTACCCTCACCTGGACCCTAAACCGTCCCCGTCCCCTAACCCTAACCCTAGCCCGAACCCTAACCCTAACCCTTCCCCGAAGCCTGACCCTCACCCGTCCCCTAATCCTAACCCGTACGCTGACACTAACCCGGGCCCTCACACGTACGCTCCCCCTAAAGCGTTGTCGTACCTTCACCTGGACCCTAAACCGTCCCCGTCCCCTAACCCTAACCCTTCCCCGAAGCCTGAACCTCACCCGTCCCCTAATCCTAACCCGTACGCTGACACTAACCCGCGCCCTCACACGTACGCTCCCCCTAAAGCGTTGTCGTACCCTCACCTGGACCCTAAACCGTCCCCGTCCCCTAACCCTAACCCTAGCCCGAACCCTAACCCTAACCCTTCCCCGAAGCCTGACCCTCACACGTCCCCTAATCCTAACCCGTACGCTGACACTAACCCGCGCCCTCACACGTACGCTCCTCCTAAAGCGTTGTCGTACCCTCACCTGGACCCTAAACCGTCCCCGTCCCCTAACCCTAACCCTAGCCCGAAACCTAACCCTAACCCTTCCCCGAGCCTGACCCTCACCCGTCCCCTAATCCTAACCCGTACACTGACACTAACCCGCGCCCTCACACGTACGCTCCCCCTAAAGCGTTGTCGTACCCTCACCTGGACCCTAAACCGTCCCCGTCCCCTAACCCTAAACCTAGCCCGAACCCTAACCCTAACCCTTCCCCGAAGCCTGACCCTCACCCGTCCCCTAATCCTAACCCGTACGCTGACACTAACCCGCGCCCTCACACGTACGCTCCCCCTAAAGCGTTGTCGTACCCTCACCTGGACCCTAAACCGTCCCCGTCCCCTAACCCTAGCCCTAGCCCGAACCCTAACCCTAACCCTTCCCCGAAGCCTGACCCTCACCCGTCCCCTAATCCTAACCCGTACGCTGACACTAACCCGCGCCCTCACTCGTACGCTCCCCCTAAAGCGTTGTCGTACCCTCACCTGGACCCTAAACCGTCCCCGTCCCCTAACCCTAACCCTAGCCCGAACCCTAACCCTAACCCTTCCCCGAAGCCTGACCCTCACCCGTCCCCTAATCCTAACCCGTACGCTGACACTAACCCGGGCCCTCACACGTACGCTCCCCCTAAAGCGTTGTCGTACCCTCACCTGGACCCTAAACCGTCCCCGTCCCCTAACCCTAGCCCGAACCCTAGCCCTAACCCTTCCCCGAAGCCTGACCCTCACCCGTCCCCTAATCCTAACCCGTACGCTGACACTAACCCGCGCCCTCACACGTACGCTCCCCCTAAAGCGTTGTCGTACCCTCACCTGGACCCTAAACCGTCCCCGTCCCCTAACCCTAACCCTAGCCCGAACCCTAACCCTAACCCTTCCCCGAAGCCTGACCCTCACCCGTCCCCTAATCCTAACCCGTACGCTGACACTAACCCGCGCCCTCACACGTACGCTCCCCCTAAAGCGTTGTCGTACCCTCACCTGGACCCTAAACCGTCCCCGTCCCCTAACCCTAACCCTAGCCCGAAGCCTAACCCTAACCCTTCCCCGAAGCCTGACCCTCACCCGTCCCCTAATCCTAACCCGTACGCTGACACTAACCCGCGCCGTCACACGTACGCTCCCCCTAAAGCGTTGTCGTACCCTCACCTGGACCCTAAACCGTCCCCGTCCCCTAACCCTAACCCTAGCCCGAACCCTAACCCTAACACTTCCCCGAAGCCTGACCCTCACCCGTCCCCTAATCCTAACCCGTACGCTGACACTAACCCGCGCCCTCACACGTACGCTCCCCCTAAAGCGTTGTCGTACCCTCACCTGGACCCTAAACCGTCCCCGTCCCCTAACCCTAACCCTAGCCCGAAGCCTAACCCTAACCCTTCCCCGAAGCCTGACCCTCACCCGTCCCCTAATCCTAACCCGTACGCTGACACTAACCCGCGCCGTCACACGTACGCTCCCCCTAAAGCGTTGTCGTACCCTCACCTGGACCCTAAACCGTCCCCGTCCCCTAACCCTAACCCTAGCCCGAACCCTAACCCTAACACTTCCCCGAAGCCTGACCCTCACCCGTCCCCTAATCCTAACCCGTACGCTGACACTAACCCGCGCCCTCACACGTACGCTCCCCCTAAAGCGTTGTCGTACCCTCACCTGGACCCTAAACCGTCCCCGTCCCCTAACCCTAACCCTAGCCCGAACCCTAACGCTAAACCTTCCCCGAAGCCTGACCCTCACCCGTCCCCTAATCCTAACCCGTACGCTGACACTAACCCGCGCCGTCACACGTACGCTCCCCCTAAAGCGTTGTCGTACCCTCACCTGGACCCTAAACCGTCCCCGTCCCCTAACCCTAACCCTAGCCCGAACCCTAACCCTAACACTTCCCCGAAGCCTGACCCTCACCCGTCCCCTAATCCTAACCCGTGCGCTGACACTAACCCGCGCCCTCACACGTACGCTCCCCCTAAAGCGTTGTCGTACCCTCACCTGGACCCTAAACCGTCCCCGTCCCCTAACCCTAACCCTAGCCCGAACCCTAACCCTAACCCTTCCCCGAAGCCTGACCCTCACCCGTCCCCTAATCCTAACCCGTACGCTGACACTAACCCGGGCCCTCACACGTACGCTCCCCCTAAAGCGTTGTCGTACCCTCACCTGGACCCTAAACCGTCCCCGTTCCCTAACCCTAACCCTAGCCCGAACCCTAACCCTAACCCTTCCCCGAAGCCTGACCCTCACCCGTCCCCTAATCCTAACCCGTACGCTGACACTAACCCGCGCCCTCACACGTACGCTCCCCCTAAAGCGTTGTCGTACCCTCACCTGGACCCTAAACCGTCCCCGTCCCCTAACCCTAACCCTAGCCCGAACCCTAACCCTAACCCTTCCCCGAAGCCTGACCCTCACCCGTCCCCTAATCCTAACCCGTACGCTGACACTAACCCGCGCCCTCACACGTACGCTCCCCCTAAAGCGTTGTCGTACCCTCACCTATACCCTAAACCATCCCCGTCCCCTAACCCTAACCCTAGCCCGAACCCTAACCCTAACCCTTCCCCGAAGCCTGACCCTCACCCGTCCCCTAATCCTAACCCGTACGCTGACACTAACCCGCGCCCTCACACGTACGCTCCCCCTAAAGCGTTGTCGTACCCTCACCTGGACCCTAAACCGTCCCCGTCCCCTAACCCTAACCCTAGCCCGAACCCTAACCCTAACCCTTCCCCGAAGCCTGACCCTCACCCGTCCCCTAATCCTAACCCGTACGCTGACACTAACCCGCGCCCTCACACGTACGCTCCCCCTAAAGCGTTGTCGTACCCTCACCTTGACCCTAAACCGTCCCGTCCCCTAACCCTAACCCTAGCCCGAACCCTAACCCTAACCCTTCCCCAAAGCCTGACCCTCACCCGTCCCCTAATCCTAACCCGTACGCTGACACTAACCCGCGCCCTCACACGTACGCTCCCCCTAAAGCGTTGTCGTACCCTCACCTGGACCCTAAACCGTCCCCGTCCCCTATCCCTAACCCTAGCCCGAACCCTAACCCTAACCCTTCCCCGAAGCCTGACCCTCACCCGTCCCCTAATCCTAACCCGTACGCTGACACTAACCCGCGCCCTCACACGTACGCTCCCCCTAAAGCGTTGTCGTACCCTCACCTGGACCCTAAACCGTCCCCGTCCCCTAACCCTAACCCTAGCCCGAACCCTAACCCTAAACCTTCCCCGAAGCCTGACCCTCACCCGTCCCCTAATCCTAACCCGTACGCTGACACTAACCCGCGCCCTCACACGTACGCTCCCCCTAAAGCGTTGTCGTACCCTCACCTGGACCCTAAACCGTCCCCTTCCCCTAACCCTAACCCTAGCCCGAACCCTAACCCTAACCCTTCCCCGAAGCCTGACCCTCACCCGTCCCCTAATCCTAACCCGTACGCTGACACTAACCCGCGCCCTCACACGTACGCTCCCCCTAAAGCGTTGTTGTACCCTCACCTGGACCCTAAACCGTCCCCGTCCCCTAACCCTAACCCTAGCCCGAACCCTAACCCTAACCCTTCCCCGAAGCCTGACCCTCACGCGTCCCCTAATCCTAAACCGTACGCTGACACTAACCCGCACCCTCACACGTACGCTCCCCCTAAAGCGTTGTCGTACCCTCACCTGGACCCTAAACCGTCCCCGTCCCCTAACCCTAACCCTAGCCCGAACCCTAACCCTAACCCTGCCCCGAAGCCTGAACCTCACCCGTCCCCTAATCCTAACCCGTACGCTGACACTAACCCGTGCCCTAACACGTACGCTCCCCCTAAATCGTTGTCGTACCCTCACCTGGACCCTAACCCGTCCCCGTCCCCTAACCCTAACCCTAGCCCGAACCCTAACCCTAACCCTGCCCCGAAGCCTGACCCTCACCCGTCCCCTAATCCTAATCCGTACGCTGACACTAACCCGCACCCTCACACGTACGCTCCCCCTAAAGCGTTGTCGTACCCTCACCTGGACCCTAAACCGTCCCCGTCCCCTAACCCTAACCCTAGCCCGAACCCTAACCCTAACCCTTCCCCGAAGCCTGACCCTCACCCGTCCCCTAATCCTAACCCGTACGCTGACACTAACCCGCGCCCTCACACGTACGCTCCCCCTAAAGCGTTGTCGTACCCTCACCTGGACCCTAAACCGTCCCCGTCCCCTAACCCTAACCCTAGCCCGAACCCTAACCCTAACCCTTCCCCGAAGCCTGACCCTCACCCGTCCCCTAATCCTAACCCGTACGCTGACACTAACCCGCGCCCTCACACGTACGCTCCCCCTAAAGCGTTGTCGTACCCTCACCTGGACCCTAAACCGTCCCCGTCCCCTAACCCTAACCCTAGCCCGAACCCTAACCCTAACCCTTCCCCGAAGCCTGACCCTCACCCGTCCCCTAATCCTAACCCGTACGCTGACACTAACCCGCGCCCTCACATGTACGCTCCCCCTAAAGCGTTGTCGTACCCTCACCTGGACCCTAAACCGTCCCCGTCCCCTAACCCTAACCCTAGCCCGAAACCTAACCCTAACCCTTCCCCGAGCCTGACCCTCACCCGTCCCCTAATCCTAACCCGTACACTGACACTAACCCGCGCCCTCACACGTACGCTCCCCCTAAAGCGTTGTCGTACCCTCACCTGGACCCTAAACCGTCCCCGTCCCCTAACCCTAACCCTAGCCCGAACCCTAACCCTAACCCTTCCCCGAAGCCTGACCCTCACCCGTCCCCTAATCCTAACCCGTACGCTGACACTAACCCGCGCCCTCACACGTACGCTCCCCCTAAAGCGTTGTCGTACCCTCACCTGGACCCTAAACCGTCCCCGTCCCCTAACCCTAACCCTAGCCCGAACCCTAACCCTAACCCTTCCCCGAAGCCTGACCCTCACCCGTCCCCTAATCCTAACCCGTACGCTGACACTATCCCGCGCCCTCACACGTACGCTCCCCCTAAAGCGTTGTCGTACCCTCACCTGGACCCTAAACCGTCCCCGTCTCCTAACCCTAACCCTAGCCCGAACCCTAACCCTAACCCTTCCCCGAAGCCTGACCCTCACCCGTCCCCTAATCCTAACCCGTACGCTGACACTAACCCGCGCCCTCACACGTACGCTCCCCCTAAAGCGTTGTCGTACCCTCACCTGGACCCTAAACAGTCCCCGTCCCCTAACCCTAACCCAAGCCCGAACCCTAACCCTAACCCTGCCCCGAAGCCTGACCCTCACCCGTCCCCTAATCCTAACCCGTACGCTGACACTAACCCGCGCCCTCACACGTACGCTCCCCCTAAAGCGTTGTCGTACCCTCACCTGGACCCTAAACCGTCCCCGTCCCCTAACCCTAACCCTAGCCCGAACCCTAACCCTAACCCTTCCCCGAAGCCTGACCCTCACCCGTCCCCTAATCCTAACCCGTACGCTGACACTAACCCGCGCCCTCACACGTACGCTCCCCCTAAAGCGTTGTCGTACCCTCACCTGGACCCTAAACCGTCCCCATCCCCTAACCCTAACCCTAGCCCGAACCCTAACCCTAACCCTTCCCCGAAGCCTGACCCTCACCCGTCCCCGAATCCTAACCCGTACGCTGACACTAACCCGCGCCCTCACACATACGCTCCCCCTAAAGCCTTGTCGTACCCTCACCTGGACCCTAAACCGTCCCCGTCCCCTAACCCTAACCCTAGCCCGAACCCTAACCCTAACCCTGCCCCGAAGCCTGACCCTCACCCGTCCCCTAATCCTAACCCGTACGCTGACACTAACCCGCGCCCTCACACGTACGCTCCCCCTAAAGCGTTGTCGTACCCTCACCTGGACCCTAAACCGTCCCCGTCCCCTAACCCTAACCCTAGCCCGAACCCTAACCCTAACCCTTCCCCGAAGCCTGACCCTCACCCGTCCCCTAATCCTAACGCGTACGCTGACACTAACCCGCGCCCTCACACGTACGCTCCCCCTAAAGCGTTGTCGTACCCTCACCTGGACCCTAAACCGTCCCCGTCCCCTAACCCTAACCCTAGCCCGAACCCTAACCCTAACCCTTCCCCGAAGCCTGACCCTCACCCGTCCCCTAATCCTAACCCGTACGCTGACACTAACCCGCGCCCTCACACGTACGCTCCCCCTAAAGCGTTGTCGTACCCTCACCTGGACCCTAAACCGTCCCCGTCCCCTAACCCTAACCCTAGTCCGAACCCTAACCCTAACCCTTCCCCGAAGCCTGACCCTCACCCGTCCCCTAATCCTAACCCGTACGCTGACACTAACCCGCGCCCTCACATGTACGCTCCCCCTAAAGCGCTGTCGTACCCTCACCTGGACCCTAAACCGTCCCCGTCCCCTAACCCTAACCCTAGCCCGAACCCTAACCCTAACCCTTCCCCGAAGCCTGACCCTCACCCGTCCCCTAATCCTAACCCGTACGCTGACACTAACCCGCGCCCTCACACGTACGCTCCCCCTAAAGCGTTGTCGTACCCTCACCTGGACCCTAACCCGTCCCCGTCCCCTAACCCTAACCCTAGCCCGAACCCTAACCCTAACCCTGCCCCGAAGCCTGACCCTCACCCGTCCCCTAATCCTAACCCGTACGCTGACACTAACTCGCGCCCTCACACGTACGCTCCCCCTAAAGCGTTGTCGTACCCTCACCTGGACCCTAACCCGTCCCCGTCCCCTAACCCTAACCCTAGCCCGAACCCTAACCCTAACCCTGCCCCGAAGCCTGACCCTCACCCGTCCCCTAATCCTAACCCGTACGCTGACACTAACCCGCGCCCTCACACGTACGCTCCCCCTAAAGCGTTGTCGTACCCTCACCTGGACCCTAAACCGTCCCCGTCCCCTAACCCTAACCCTAGCCCGAACCCTAACCCTAACCCTGCCCCGAAGCCTGACCCTCACCCGTCCCCTAATCCTAACCCGTACGCTGACACTAACCCGCGCCCTCACACGTACGCTCCCCCTAAAGCGTTGTCGTACCCTAACCTGGACCCTAAACCGTCCCCGTCCCCTAACCCTAACCCTAGCCCGAACCCTAACCCTAACCCTGCCCCGAAGCCTGACCCTCACCCGTCCCCTAATCCTAACCCGTACGCTGACACTAACCCGCGCCCTCACACGTACGCTCCCCCTAAAGCGTTGTCGTACCCTCACCTGGACCCTAAACCGTCCCCGTCCCCTAACCCTAACCCTAGCCCGAACCCTAACCCTAACCCTTCCCCGAAGCCTGACCCTCACCCGTCCCCTAATCCTAACGCGTACGCTGACACTAACCCGCGCCCTCACACGTACGCTCCCCCTAAAGCGTTGTCGTACCCTCACCTGGACCCTAAACCGTCCCCGTCCCCTAACCCTAACCCTAGCCCGAACCCTAACCCTAAACCTTCCCCGAAGCCTGACCCTCACCCGTCCCCTAATCCTAACCCGTACGCTGACACTAACCCGCGCCCTCACACGTACGCTCCCCCTAAAGCGTTGTCGTACCCTCACCTGGACCCTAAACCGTCCCCGTCCCCTAACCCTAACCCTAGTCCGAACCCTAACCCTAAACCTTCCCCGAAGCCTGACCCTCACCCGTCCCCTAATCCTAACCCGTACGCTGACACTAACCCGCGCCCTCACACGTACGCTCCCCCTAAAGCGCTGTCGTACCCTCACCTGGACCCTAAACCGTCCCCGTCCCCTAACCCTAACCCTAGCCCGAACCCTAACCCTAACCCTTCCCCGAAGCCTGACCCTCACCCGTCCCCTAATCCTAACCCGTACGCTGACACTAACCCGCGCTCTCACACGTACGCTCCCCCTAAAGCGTTGTCATACCCTCACCTGGACCCTAAACCGTCCCCGTTCCCTAACCCTAACCCTAGCCCGAACCCTAACCCTAACCCTGCCCCGAAGCCTGACCCTCACCCGTCCCCTAATCCTAACCCGTACGCTGACACTAACCTGCGCCCTCACACGTACGCTCAACCTAAAGCGTTGTCGTACCCTCACCTGGACCCTAACCCGTCCCCGTCCCCTAACCCTAACCCTAGCCCGAACCCTAACCCTAACCCTGCCCCGAAGCCTGACCCTCACCCGTCCCCTAATCCTAACCCGTACGCTGACACTAACTCGCGCCCTCATACGTACGCTCCCCCTAAAGCGTTGTCGTACCCTCACCTGGACCCTAACCCGTCCCCGTCCCCTAACCCTAACCCTAGCCCGAACCCTAACCCTAACCCTGCCCCGAAGCCTGACCCTCACCCGTCCCCTAATCCTAACCCGTACGCTGACACTAACCCGCGCCCTCACACGTACGTTCCCCCTAAAGCGTTGTCGTACCCTCACCTGGACCCTAAACCGTCCCCGTCCCCTAACCCTAACCCTAGCCCGAACCCTAACCCTAACCCTTCCCCGAAGCCTGACCCTCACCCGTCCCCTAATCCTAACCCGTACGCTGACACTAACCCACGCCCTCACACGTACGCTCCCCCTAAAGCGTTGTCGTACCCTCACCTGGACCCTAAACCGTCCCCGTCCCCTAACCCTAACCCTAGCCCGAACCCTAACCCTAACCCTTCCCCGAAGCCTGACCCTCACCCGTCCCCTAATCCTAACCCGTACGCTGACACTAACCCGCGCCCTCACACGTACGCTCCCCCTAAAGCATTGTCGTACCCTCACCTGGACCCTAAACCGTCCCCGTCCCCTAACCCTAACCGTAGCCCGAACCCTAACCCTAACCCTTCCCCGAAGCCTGACCCTCACCCGTCCCCTAATCCTAACCCGTACGCTGACACTAACCCGCGCGCTCACACGTACGCTCCCCCTAAAGCGTTGTCGTACCCTCACCTGGACCCTAAACCGTCCCCGTCCCCTAACCCTAACCCTAGCCCGAACCCTAACCCTAACCCTTCCCCGAAGCCTGACCCTCACCCGTCCCCTAATCCTAACCCGTACGCTGACACTAACCCGCGCCCTCACACGTACGCTCCCCCTAAAGCGTTGTCGTACCCTCACCTGGACCCTAAACCGTCCCCGTCCCCTAACCCTAACCCTAGCCCGAACCCTAACCCTAACCCTTCCCCGAAGCCTGACCCTCACCCGTCCCCGAATCCTAACCCGTACGCTGACACTAACCCGCGCCCTCACACGTACGCTCCCCATAAAGCGTTGTCGTACCCTCACCTGGACCCTAAACCGTCCCCGTCCCCTAACCCTAACCCTAGTCCGAACCCTAACCCTAACCCTTCCCCGAAGCCTGACCCTCACCCGTCCCCTAATCCTAACCCGTACGCTGACACTAACCCGCGCCCTCACACGTACGCTCCCCCTAAAGCGCTGTCGTACCCTCACCTGGACCCTAAACCGTCCCCGTCCCCTAACCCTAACCCTAGCCCGAACCCTAACCCTAACCCTTCCCCGAAGCCTGACCCTCACCCGTCCCCTAATCCTAACCCGTACGCTGACACTAACCCGCGCCCTCACACGTACGCTCCCCCTAAAGCGTTGTCATACCCTCACCTGGACCCTAAACCGTCCCCGTTCCCTAACCCTAACCCTAGCCCGAACCCTAACCCTAACCCTTCCCCGAAGCCTGACCCTCACCCGTCCCCTAATCCTAACCCGTACGCTGACACTAACTCGCGCCCTCACACGTACGCTCCCCCTAAAGCGTTGTCGTACCCTCACCTGGACCCTAACCCGTCCCCGTCCCCTAACCCTAACCCTAGCCCGAACCCTAACCCTAACCCTGCCCCGAAGCCTGACCCTCACCCGTCCCCTAATCCTAACCCGTACGCTGACACTAACCCGCGCCCTCACACGTACGCTCCCCCTAAAGCGTTGTCGTACCCTCACCTGGACCCTAAACCGTCCCCGTCCCCTAACCCTAACCCTAGCCCGAACCCTAACCCTAACCCTGCCCCGAAGCCTGACCCTCACCCGTCCCCTAATCCTAACCCGTACGCTGACACTAACCCGCGCCCTCACACGTACGCTCCCCCTAAAGCGTTGTCGTACCCTCACCTGGACCCTAAACCGTCCCCGTCCCCTAACCCTAACCCTAGCCCGAACCCTAACCCTAACCCTGCCCCGAAGCCTGACCCTCACCCGTCCCCTAATCCTAACCCGTACGCTGACACTAACCCGCGCCCTCACACGTACGCTCCCCCTAAAGCGTTGTCGTACCCTCACCTGGACCCTAAACCGTCCCCGTCCCCTAACCCTAACCCTAGCCCGAACCCTAACCCTAACCCTTCCCCGAAGCCTGACCCTCACCCGTCCCCTAATCCTAACGCGTACGCTGACACTAACCCGCGCCCTCACACGTACGCTCCCCCTAAAGCGTTGTCGTACCCTCACCTGGACCCTAAACCGTCCCCGTCCCCTAACCCTAACCCTAGCCCGAACCCTAACCCTAACCCTTCCCCGAAGCCTGACCCTCACCCGTCCCCTAATCCTAACCCGTACGCTGACACTAACCCGCGCCCTCACACGTACGCTCCCCCTAAAGCGTTGTCGTACCCTCACCTGGACCCTAAACCGTCCCCGTCCCCTAACCCTAACCCTAGTCCGAACCCTAACCCTAACCCTTCCCCGAAGCCTGACCCTCACCCGTCCCCTAATCCTAACCCGTACGCTGACACTAACCCGCGCCCTCACACGTACGCTCCCCCTAAAGCGCTGTCGTACCCTCACCTGGACCCTAAACCGTCCCCGTCCCCTAACCCTAACCCTAGCCCGAACGCTAACCCTAACCCTTCCCCGAAGCCTGACCCTCACCCGTCCCCTAATCCTAACCCGTACGCTGACACTAACCCGCGCCCTCACACGTACGCTCCCCCTAAAGCGTTGTCATACCCTCACCTGGACCCTAAACCGTCCCCGTTCCCTAACCCTAACCCTAGCCCGAACCCTAACCCTAACCCTGCCCCGAAGCCTGACCCTCACCCGTCCCCTAATCCTAACCCGTACGCTGACACTAACCTGCGCCCTCCCACGTACGCTCAACCTAAAGCGTTGTCGTACCCTCACCTGTACCCTAACCCGTCCCCGTCCCCTAACCCTAACCCTAGCCCGAACCCTAACCCTAACCCTGCCCCGAAGCCTGACCCTCACCCGTCCCCTAATCCTAACCCGTACGCTGACACTAACTCGCGCCCTCATACGTACGCTCCCCCTAAAGCGTTGTCGTACCCTCACCTGGACCCTAACCCGTCCCCGTCCCCTAACCCTAACCCTAGCCCGAACCCTAACCCTAACCCTGCCCCGAAGCCTGACCCTCACCCGTCCCCTAATCCTAACCCGTACGCTGACACTAACCCGCGCCCTCACACGTACGCTCCCCCTAAAGCGTTGTCGTACCCTCACCTGGACCCTAAACCGTCCCCGTCCCCTAACCCTAACCCTAGCCCGAACCCTAACCCTAACCCTTCCCCGAAGCCTGACCCTCACCCGTCCCCTAATCCTAACCCGTACGCTGACACTAACCCGCGCCCTCACACGTACGCTCCCCCTAAAGCGTTGTCGTACCCTCACCTGGACCCTAAACCGTCCCCGTCCCCTAACCCTAACCCTAGCCCGAACCCTAACCCTAACACTTCCCCGAAGCCTGACCCTCACCCGTCCCCTAATCCTAACCCGTGCGCTGACACTAACCCGCGCCCTCACACGTACGCTCCCCCTAAAGCGTTGTCGTACCCTCACCTGGACCCTAAACCGTCCCCGTCCCCTAACCCTAACCCTAGCCCGAACCCTAACCCTAACCCTTCCCCGAAGCCTGACCCTCACCCGTCCCCTAATCCTAACCCGTACGCTGACACTAACCCGGGCCCTCACACGTACGCTCCCCCTAAAGCGTTGTCGTACCCTCACCTGGACCCTAAACCGTCCCCGTTCCCTAACCCTAACCCTAGCCCGAACCCTAACCCTAACCCTTCCCCGAAGCCTGACCCTCACCCGTCCCCTAATCCTAACCCGTACGCTGACACTAACCCGCGCCCTCACACGTACGCTCCCCCTAAAGCGTTGTCGTACCCTCACCTGGACCCTAAACCGTCCCCGTCCCCTAACCCTAACCCTAGCCCGAACCCTAACCCTAACCCTTCCCCGAAGCCTGACCCTCACCCGTCCCCTAATCCTAACCCGTACGCTGACACTAACCCGCGCCCTCACACGTACCCTCCCCCTAAAGCGTTGTCGTACCCTCACCTATACCCTAAACCATCCCCGTCCCCTAACCCTAACCCTAGCCCGAACCCTAACCCTAACCCTTCCCCGAAGCCTGACCCTCACCCGTCCCCTAATCCTAACCCGTACGCTGACACTAACCCGCGCCCTCACACGTACGCTCCCCCTAAAGCGTTGTCGTACCCTCACCTGGACCCTAAACCGTCCCCGTCCCCTAACCCTAACCCTAGCCCGAACCCTAACCCTAACCCTTCCCCGAAGCCTGACCCTCACCCGTCCCCTAATCCTAACCCGTACGCTGACACTAACCCGCGCCCTCACACGTACGCTCCCCCTAAAGCGTTGTCGTACCCTCACCTTGACCCTAAACCGTCCCGTCCCCTAACCCTAACCCTAGCCCGAACCCTAACCCTAACCCTTCCCCAAAGCCTGACCCTCACCCGTCCCCTAATCCTAACCCGTACGCTGACACTAACCCGCGCCCTCACACGTACGCTCCCCCTAAAGCGTTGTCGTACCCTCACCTGGACCCTAAACCGTCCCCGTCCCCTATCCCTAACCCTAGCCCGAACCCTAACCCTAACCCTTCCCCGAAGCCTGACCCTCACCCGTCCCCTAATCCTAACCCGTACGCTGACACTAACCCGCGCCCTCACACGTACGCTCCCCCTAAAGCGTTGTCGTACCCTCACCTGGACCCTAAACCGTCCCCGTCCCCTAACCCTAACCCTAGCCCGAACCCTAACCCTAACCCTTCCCCGAAGCCTGACCCTCACCCGTCCCCTAATCCTAACCCGTACGCTGACACTAACCCGCGCCCTCACACGTACGCTCCCCCTAAAGCGTTGTCGTACCCTCACCTGGACCCTAAACCGTCCCCTTCCCCTAACCCTAACCCTAGCCCGAACCCTAACCCTAACCCTTCCCCGAAGCCTGACCCTCACCCGTCCCCTAATCCTAACCCGTACGCTGACACTAACCCGCGCCCTCACACGTACGCTCCCCCTAAAGCGTTGTTGTACCCTCACCTGGACCCTAAACCGTCCCCGTCCCCTAACCCTAACCCTAGCCCGAACCCTAACCCTAACCCTTCCCCGAAGCCTGACCCTCACGCGTCCCCTAATCCTAAACCGTACGCTGACACTAACCCGCACCCTCACACGAACGCTCCCCCTAAAGCGTTGTCGTACCCTCACCTGGACCCTAAACCGTCCCCGTCCCCTAACCCTAACCCTAGCCCGAACCCTAACCCTAACCCTGCCCCGAAGCCTGAACCTCACCCGTCCCCTAATCCTAACCCGTACGCTGACACTAACCCGTGCCCTCACACGTACGCTCCCCCTAAATCGTTGTCGTACCCTCACCTGGACCCTAACCCGTCCCCGTCCCCTAACCCTAACCCTAGCCCGAACCCTAACCCTAACCCTGCCCCGAAGCCTGACCCTCACCCGTCCCCTAATCCTAATCCGTACGCTGACACTAACCCGCACCCTCACACGTACGCTCCCCCTAAAGCGTTGTCGTACCCTCACCTGGACCCTAAACCGTCCCCGTCCCCTAACCCTAACCCTAGCCCGAACCCTAACCCTAACCCTTCCCCGAAGCCTGACCCTCACCCGTCCCCTAATCCTAACCCGTACGCTGACACTAACCCGCGCCCTCACACGTACGCTCCCCCTAAAGCGTTGTCGTACCCTCACCTGGACCCTAAACCGTCCCCGTCCCCTAACCCTAACCCTAGCCCGAACCCTAACCCTAACCCTTCCCCGAAGCCTGACCCTCACCCGTCCCCTAATCCTAACCCGTACGCTGACACTAACCCGCGCCCTCACACGTACGCTCCCCCTAAAGCGTTGTCGTACCCTCACCTGGACCCTAAACCGTCCCCGTCCCCTAACCCTAACCCTAGCCCGAACCCTAACCCTAACCCTTCCCCGAAGCCTGACCCTCACCCGTCCCCTAATCCTAACCCGTACGCTGACACTAACCCGCGCCCTCACACGTACGCTCCCCCTAAAGCGTTGTCGTACCCTCACCTGGACCCTAAACCGTCCCCGTCCCCTAACCCTAACCCTAGCCCGAAACCTAACCCTAACCCTTCCCCGAGCCTGACCCTCACCCGTCCCCTAATCCTAACCCGTACACTGACACTAACCCGCGCCCTCACACGTACGCTCCCCCTAAAGCGTTGTCGTACCCTCACCTGGACCCTAAACCGTCCCCGTCCCCTAACCCTAACCCTAGCCCGAACCCTAACCCTAACCCTTCCCCGAAGCCTGACCCTCACCCGTCCCCTAATCCTAACCCGTACGCTGACACTAAACCGCGCCCTCACACGTACGCTCCCCCTAAAGCGTTGTCGTACCCTCACCTGGACCCTAAACCGTCCCCGTCCCCTAACCCTAACCCTAGCCCGAACCCTAACCCTAACCCTTCCCCGAAGCCTGACCCTCACCCGTCCCCTAATCCTAACCCGTACGCTGACACTATCCCGCGCCCTCACACGTACGCTCCCCCTAAAGCGTTGTCGTACCCTCACCTGGACCCTAAACCGTCCCCGTCTCCTAACCCTAACCCTAGCCCGAACCCTAACCCTAACCCTTCCCCGAAGCCTGACCCTCACCCGTCCCCTAATCCTAACCCGTACGCTGACACTAACCCGCGCCCTCACACGTACGCTCCCCCTAAAGCGTTGTCGTACCCTCACCTGGACCCTAAACCGTCCCCGTCCCCTAACCCTAACCCAAGCCCGAACCCTAACCCTAACCCTGCCCCGAAGCCTGACCCTCACCCGTCCCCTAATCCTAACCCGTACGCTGACACTAACCCGCGCCCTCACACGTACGCTCCCCCTAAAGCGTTGTCGTACCCTCACCTGGACCCTAAACCGTCCCCGTCCCCTAACCCTAACCCTAGCCCGAACCCTAACCCTAACCCTTCCCCGAAGCCTGACCCTCACCCGTCCCCTAATCCTAACCCGTACGCTGACACTAACCCGCGCCCTCACACGTACGCTCCCCCTAAAGCGTTGTCGTACCCTCACCTGGACCCTAAACCGTCCCCATCCCCTAACCCTAACCCTAGCCCGAACCCTAACCCTAACCCTTCCCCGAAGCCTGACCCTCACCCGTCCCCGAATCCTAACCCGTACGCTGACACTAACCCGCGCCCTCACACATACGCTCCCCCTAAAGCCTTGTCGTACCCTCACCTGGACCCTAAACCGTCCCCGTCCCCTAACCCTAACCCTAGCCCGAACCCTAACCCTAACCCTGCCCCGAAGCCTGACCCTCACCCGTCCCCTAATCCTAACCCGTACGCTGACACTAACCCGCGCCCTCACACGTACGCTCCCCCTAAAGCGTTGTCGTACCCTCACCTGGACCCTAAACCGTCCCCGTCCCCTAACCCTAACCCTAGCCCGAACCCTAACCCTAACCCTTCCCCGAAGCCTGACCCTCACCCGTCCCCTAATCCTAACGCGTACGCTGACACTAACCCGCGCCCTCACACGTACGCTCCCCCTAAAGCGTTGTCGTACCCTCACCTGGACCCTAAACCGTCCCCGTCCCCTAACCCTAACCCTAGCCCGAACCCTAACCCTAACCCTTCCCCGAAGCCTGACCCTCACCCGTACCCTAATCCTAACCCGTACGCTGACACTAACCCGCGCCCTCACACGTACGCTCCCCCTAAAGCGTTGTCGTACCCTCACCTGGACCCTAAACCGTCCCCGTCCCCTAACCCTAACCCTAGTCCGAACCCTAACCCTAACCCTTCCCCGAAGCCTGACCCTCACCCGTCCCCTAATCCTAACCCGTACGCTGACACTAACCCGCGCCCTCACATGTACGCTCCCCCTAAAGCGCTGTCGTACCCTCACCTGGACCCTAAACCGTCCCCGTCCCCTAACCCTAACCCTAGCCCGAACCCTAACCCTAACCCTTCCCCGAAGCCTGACCCTCACCCGTCCCCTAATCCTAACCCGTACGCTGACACTAACCCGCGCCCTCACACGTACGCTCCCCCTAAAGCGTTGTCATACCCTCACCTGGACCCTAAACCGTCCCCGTTCCCTAACCCTAACCCTAGCCCGAACCCTAACCCTAACCCTGCCCCGAAGCCTGACCCTCACCCGTCCCCTAATCCTAACCCGTACGCTGACACTAACCTGCGCCCTCACACGTACGCTCAACCTAAAGCGTTGTCGTACCCTCACCTGGACCCTAACCCGTCCCCGTCCCCTAACCCTAACCCTAGCCCGAACCCTAACCCTAACCCTGCCCCGAAGCCTGACCCTCACCCGTCCCCTAATCCTAACCCGTACGCTGACACTAACTCGCGCCCTCACACGTACGCTCCCCCTAAAGCGTTGTCGTACCCTCACCTGGACCCTAACCCGTCCCCGTCCCCTAACCCTAACCCTAGCCCGAACCCTAACCCTAACCCTGCCCCGAAGCCTGACCCTCACCCGTCCCCTAATCCTAACCCGTACGCTGACACTAACCCGCGCCCTCACACGTACGCTCCCCCTAAAGCGTTGTCGTACCCTCACCTGGACCCTAAACCGTCCCCGTCCCCTAACCCTAACCCTAGCCCGAACCCTAACCCTAACCCTGCCCCGAAGCCTGACCCTCACCCGTCCCCTAATCCTAACCCGTACGCTGACACTAACCCGCGCCCTCACACGTACGCTCCCCCTAAAGCGTTGTCGTACCCTAACCTGGACCCTAAACCGTCCCCGTCCCCTAACCCTAACCCTAGCCCGAACCCTAACCCTAACCCTGCCCCGAAGCCTGACCCTCACCCGTCCCCTAATCCTAACCCGTACGCTGACACTAACCCGCGCCCTCACACGTACGCTCCCCCTAAAGCGTTGTCGTACCCTCACCTGGACCCTAAACCGTCCCCGTCCCCTAACCCTAACCCTAGCCCGAACCCTAACCCTAACCCTTCCCCGAAGCCTGACCCTCACCCGTCCCCTAATCCTAACGCGTACGCTGACACTAACCCGCGCCCTCACACGTACGCTCCCCCTAAAGCGTTGTCGTACCCTCACCTGGACCCTAAACCGTCCCCGTCCCCTAACCCTAACCCTAGCCCGAACCCTAACCCTAAACCTTCCCCGAAGCCTGACCCTCACCCGTCCCCTAATCCTAACCCGTACGCTGACACTAACCCGCGCCCTCACACGTACGCTCCCCCTAAAGCGTTGTCGTACCCTCACCTGGACCCTAAACCGTCCCCGTCCCCTAACCCTAACCCTAGTCCGAACCCTAACCCTAACCCTTCCCCGAAGCCTGACCCTCACCCGTCCCCTAATCCTAACCCGTACGCTGACACTAACCCGCGCCCTCACACGTACGCTCCCCCTAAAGCGCTGTCGTACCCTCACCTGGACCCTAAACCGTCCCCGTCCCCTAACCCTAACCCTAGCCCGAACCCTAACCCTAACCCTTCCCCGAAGCCTGACCCTCACCCGTCCCCTAATCCTAACCCGTACGCTGACACTAACCCGCGCCCTCACACGTACGCTCCCCCTAAAGCGTTGTCATACCCTCACCTGGACCCTAAACCGTCCCCGTTCCCTAACCCTAACCCTAGCCCGAACCCTAACCCTAACCCTGCCCCGAAGCCTGACCCTCACCCGTCCCCTAATCCTAACCCGTACGCTGACACTAACCTGCGCCCTCACACGTACGCTCAACCTAAAGCGTTGTCGTACCCTCACCTGGACCCTAACCCGTCCCCGTCCCCTAACCCTAACCCTAGCCCGAACCCTAACCCTAACCCTGCCCCGAAGCCTGACCCTCACCCGTCCCCTAATCCTAACCCGTACGCTGACACTAACTCGCGCCCTCATACGTACGCTCCCCCTAAAGCGTTGTCGTACCCTCACCTGGACCCTAACCCGTCCCCGTCCCCTAACCCTAACCCTAGCCCGAACCCTAACCCTAACCCTGCCCCGAAGCCTGACCCTCACCCGTCCCCTAATCCTAACCCGTACGCTGACACTAACCCGCGCCCTCACACGTACGTTCCCCCTAAAGCGTTGTCGTACCCTCACCTGGACCCTAAACCGTCCCCGTCCCCTAACCCTAACCCTAGCCCGAACCCTAACCCTAACCCATCCCCGAAGCCTGACCCTCACCCGTCCCCTAATCCTAACCCGTACGCTGACACTAACCCACGCCCTCACACGTACGCTCCCCCTAAAGCGTTGTCGTACCCTCACCTGGACCCTAAACCTTCCCCGTCCCCTAACCCTAACCCTAGCCCGAACCCTAACCCTAACCCTTCCCCGAAGCCTGACCCTCACCCGTCCCCTAATCCTAACCCGTACGCTGACACTAACCCGCGCCCTCACACGTACGCTCCCCCTAAAGCATTGTCGTACCCTCACCTGGACCCTAAACCGTCCCCGTCCCCTAACCCTAACCCTAGCCCGAACCCTAACCCTAACCCTTCCCCGAAGCCTGACCCTCACCCGTCCCCTAATCCTAACCCGTACGCTGACACTAACCCGCGCGCTCACACGTACGCTCCCCCTAAAGCGTTGTCGTACCCTCACCTGGACCCTAAACCGTCCCCGTCCCCTAACCCTAACCCTAGCCCGAACCCTAACCCTAACCCTTCCCCGAAGCCTGACCCTCACCCGTCCCCTAATCCTAACCCGTACGCTGACACTAACCCGCGCCCTCACACGTACGCTCCCCCTAAAGCGTTGTCGTACCCTCACCTGGACCCTAAACCGTCCCCGTCCCCTAACCCTAACCCTAGCCCGAACCCTAACCCTAACCCTTCCCCGAAGCCTGACCCTCACCCGTCCCCGAATCCTAACCCGTACGCTGACACTAACCCGCGCCCTCACACGTACGCTCCCCCTAAAGCGTTGTCGTACCCTCACCTGGACCCTAAACCGTCCCCGTCCCCTAACCCTAACCCTAGTCCGAACCCTAACCCTAACCCTTCCCCGAAGCCTGACCCTCACCCGTCCCCTAATCCTAACCCGTACGCTGACACTAACCCGCGCCCTCACACGTACGCTCCCCCTAAAGCGCTGTCGTACCCTCACCTGGACCCTAAACCGTCCCCGTCCCCTAACCCTAACCCTAGCCCGAACCCTAACCCTAACCCTTCCCCGAAGCCTGACCCTCACCCGTCCCCTAATCCTAACCCGTACGCTGACACTAACCCGCGCCCTCACACGTACGCTCCCCCTAAAGCGTTGTCATACCCTCACCTGGACCCTAAACCGTCCCCGTTCCCTAACCCTAACCCTAGCCCGAACCCTAACCCTAACCCTTCCCCGAAGCCTGACCCTCACCCGTCCCCTAATCCTAACCCGTACGCTGACACTAACTCGCGCCCTCACACGTACGCTCCCCCTAAAGCGTTGTCGTACCCTCACCTGGACCCTAACCCGTCCCCGTCCCCTAACCCTAACCCTAGCCCGAACCCTAACCCTAACCCTGCCCCGAAGCCTGACCCTCACCCGTCCCCTAATCCTAACCCGTACGCTGACACTAACCCGCGCCCTCACACGTACGCTCCCCCTAAAGCGTTGTCGTACCCTCACCTGGACCCTAAACCGTCCCCGTCCCCTAACCCTAACCCTAGCCCGAACCCTAACCCTAACCCTGCCCCGAAGCCTGACCCTCACCCGTCCCCTAATCCTAACCCGTACGCTGACACTAACCCGCGCCCTCACACGTACGCTCCCCCTAAAGCGTTGTCGTACCCTCACCTGGACCCTAAACCGTCCCCGTCCCCTAACCCTAACCCTAGCCCGAACCCTAACCCTAACCCTGCCCCGAAGCCTGACCCTCACCCGTCCCCTAATCCTAACCCGTACGCTGACACTAACCCGCGCCCTCACACGTACGCTCCCCCTAAAGCGTTGTCGTACCCTCACCTGGACCCTAAACCGTCCCCGTCCCCTAACCCTAACCCTAGCCCGAACCCTAACCCTAACCCTTCCCCGAAGCCTGACCCTCACCCGTCCCCTAATCCTAACGCGTACGCTGACACTAACCCGCGCCCTCACACGTACGCTCCCCCTAAAGCGTTGTCGTACCCTCACCTGGACCCTAAACCGTCCCCGTCCCCTAACCCTAACCCTAGCCCGAACCCTAACCCTAACCCTTCCCCGAAGCCTGACCCTCACCCGTCCCCTAATCCTAACCCGTACGCTGACACTAACCCGCGCCCTCACACGTACGCTCCCCCTAAAGCGTTGTCGTACCCTCACCTGGACCCTAAACCGTCCCCGTCCCCTAACCCTAACCCTAGTCCGAACCCTAACCCTAACCCTTCCCCGAAGCCTGACCCTCACCCGTCCCCTAATCCTAACGCGTACGCTGACACTAACCCGCGCCCTCACACGTACGCTCCCCCTAAAGCGTTGTCGTACCCTCACCTGGACCCTAAACCGTCCCCGTCCCCTAACCCTAACCCTAGCCCGAACCCTAACCCTAACCCTTCCCCGAAGCCTGACCCTCACCCGTCCCCTAATCCTAACCCGTACGCTGACACTAACCCGCGCCCTCACACGTACTCTCCCCCTAAAGCGTTGTCATACCCTCACCTGGACCCTAAACCGTCCCCGTTCCCTAACCCTAACCCTAGCCCGAACCCTAACCCTAACCCTGCCCCGAAGCCTGACCCTCACCCGTCCCCTAATCCTAACCCGTACGCTGACACTAACCTGCGCCCTCACACGTACGCTCAACCTAAAGCGTTGTCGTACCCTCACCTGGACCCTAACCCGTCCCCGTCCCCTAACCCTAACCCTAGCCCGAACCCTAACCCTAACCCTGCCCCGAAGCCTGACCCTCACCCGTCCCCTAATCCTAACCCGTACGCTGACACTAACTCGCGCCCTCATACGTACGCTCCCCCTAAAGCGTTGTCGTACCCTCACCTGGACCCTAACCCGTCCCCGTCCCCTAACCCTAACCCTAGCCCGAACCCTAACCCTAACCCTGCCCCGAAGCCTGACCCTCACCCGTCCCCTAATCCTAACCCGTACGCTGACACTAACCCGCGCCCTCACACGTACGCTCCCCCTAAAGCGTTGTCGTACCCTCACCTGGACCCTAAACCGTCCCCGTCCCCTAACCCTAACCCTAGCCCGAACCCTAACCCTAACCCTTCCCCGAAGCCTGACCCTCACCCGTCCCCTAATCCTAACCCGTACGCTGACACTAACCCACGCCCTCACACGTACGCTCCCCTTAAAGCGTTGTCGTACCCTCACCTGGACCCTAAACCGTCCCCGTCCCCTAACCCTAACCCTAGCCCGAACCCTAACCCTAACCCTTCCCCGAAGCCTGACCCTCACCCGTCCCCTAATCCTAACCCGTACGCTGACACTAACCCGCGCCCTCACACGTACGCTCCCCCTAAAGCGTTGTCGTACCCTCACCTGGACCCTAAACCGTCCCCGTCCCCTAACCCTAACCCTAGCCCGAACCCTAACCCTAACCCTTCCCCGAAGCCTGACCCTCACCCGTCCCCTAATCCTAACCCGTACGCTGACACTAACCCGCGCGCTCACACGTACGCTCCCCCTAAAGCGTTGTCGTACCCTCACCTGGACCCTAAACCGTCCCCGTCCCCTAACCCTAACCCTAGCCCGAACCCTAACCCTAACCCTTCCCCGAAGCCTGACCCTCACCCGTCCCCTAATCCTAACCCGTACGCTGACACTAACCCGCGCCCTCACACGTACGCTCCCCCTAAAGCGTTGTCGTACCCTCACCTGGACCCTAAACCGTCCCCGTCCCCTAACCCTAACCCTAGCCCGAACCCTAACCCTAACCCTTCCCCGAAGCCTGACCCTCACCCGTCCCCGAATCCTAACCCGTACGCTGACACTAACCCGCGCCCTCACACGTACGCTCCCCCTAAAGCGTTGTCGTACCCTCACCTGGACCCTAAACCGTCCCCGTCCCCTAACCCTAACCCTAGTCCGAACCCTAACCCTAACCCTTCCCCGAAGCCTGACCCTCACCCGTCCCCTAATCCTAACCCGTACGCTGACACTAACCCGCGCCCTCACACGTACGCTCCCCCTAAAGCGCTGTCGTACCCTCACCTGGACCCTAAACCGTCCCCGTCCCCTAACCCTAACCCTAGCCCGAACCCTAACCCTAACCCTTCCCCGAAGCCTGACCCTCACCCGTCCCCTAATCCTAACCCGTACGCTGACACTAACCCGCGCCCTCACACGTACGCTCCCCCTAAAGCGTTGTCATACCCTCACCTGGACCCTAAACCGTCCCCGTTCCCTAACCCTAACCCTAGCCCGAACCCTAACCCTAACCCTGCCCCGAAGCCTGACCCTCACCCGTCCCCTAATCCTAACCCGTACGCTGACACTAACCTGCGCCCTCACAGGTACGCTCAACCTAAAGCGTTGTCGTACCCTCACCTGGACCCTAACCCGTCCCCGTCCCCTAACCCTAACCCTAGCCCGAACCCTAACCCTAACCCTGCCCCGAAGCCTGACCCTCACCCGTCCCCTAATCCTAACCCGTACGCTGACACTAACCCGCGCCCTCACACGTACGCTCCCCCTAAAGCGTTGTCGTACCCTCACCTGGACCCTAAACCGTCCCCGTCCCCTAACCCTAACCCTAGCCCGAACCCTAACCCTAACCCTTCCCCGAAGCCTGACCCTCACCCGTCCCCGAATCCTAACCCGTACGCTGACACTAACTCGCGCCCTCACACGTACGCTCCCCCTAAAGCGTTGTCGTACCCTCACCTGGACCCTAAACCGTCCCCGTCCCCTAACCCTAACCCTAGTCCGAACCCTAACCCTAACACTTCCCCGAAGCCTGACCCTCACCCGTCCCCTAATCCTAACCCGTACGCTGACACTAACCCGCGCCCTCACACGTACGCTCCCCCTAAAGCGCTGTCGTACCCTCACCTGGACCCTAAACCGTCCCCGTCCCCTAACCCTAACCCTAGCCCGAACCCTAACCCTAACCCTTCCCCGAAGCCTGACCCTCACCCGTCCCCTAATCCTAACCCGTACGCTGACACTAACCCACGCCCTCACACGTACGCTCCCCCTAAAGCGTTGTCATACCCTCACCTGGACCCTAAACCGTCCCCGTTCCCTAACCCTAACCCTAGCCCGAACCCTAACCCTAAACCTGCCCCGAAGCCTGACCCTCACCCGTCCCCTAATCCTAACCCGTACGCTGACACTAACCTGCGCCCTCACACGTACGCTCAACCTAAAGCGTTGTCGTACCCTCACCTGGACCCTAACCCGTCCCCGTCCCCTAACCCTAACCCTAGCCCGAACCCTAACCCTAACCCTGCCCCGAAGCCTGACCCTCACCCGTCCCCTAATCCTAACCCGTACGCTGACACTAACCCGCGCCCTCACACGTACGCTCCCCCTAAAGCGTTGTCGTACCCTCACCTGGACCCTAAACCGTCCCCGTCCCCTAACCCTAACCCTAGCCCGAACCCTAACCCTAACCCTTCCCCGAAGCCTGACCCTCACCCGTCCCCTAATCCTAACCCGTACGCTGACACTAACCCGCGCCCTCACACGTACGCTCCCCCTAAAGCGTTGTCGTACCCTCACCTGGACCCTAAACCGTCCCCGTCCCATAACCCTAACCCTAGCCCGAACCCTAACCCTAACCCTTCCCCGAAGCCTGACCCTCACCCGTCCCCTAATCCTAACCCGTACGCTGACACTAACCCACGCCCTCACACGTACGCTCCCCCTAAAGCGTTGTCGTACCCTCACCTGGACCCTAAACCGTCCCCGTCCCCTAACCCTAACCCTAGCCCGAACCCTAACCCTAACCCTTCCCCGAAGCCTGACCCTCACCCGTCCCCTAATCCTAACCCGTACGCTGACACTAACCCGCGCCCTCACACGTACGCTCCCCCTAAAGCGTTGTCGTACCCTCACCTGGACCCTAAACCGTCCCCGTCCCCTAACCCTAACCCTAGCCCGAACCCTAACCCTAACCCTTCCCCGAAGCCTGACCCTCACCCGTCCCCTAATCCTAACCCGTACGCTGACACTAACCCGCGCGCTCACACGTACGCTCCCCCTAAAGCGTTGTCGTACCCTCACCTGGACCCTAAACCGTCCCCGTCCCCTAACCCTAACCCTAGCCCGAACCCTAACCCTAACCCTTCCCCGAAGCCTGACCCTCACCCGTCCCCTAATCCTAACCCGTACGCTGACACTAACCCGCGCCCTCACACGTACGCTCCCCCTAAAGCGTTGTCGTACCCTCACCTGGACCCTAAACCGTCCCCGTCCCCTAACCCTAACCCTAGCCCGAACCCTAACCCTAACCCTTCCCCGAAGCCTGACCCTCACCCGTCCCCGAATCCTAACCCGTACGCTGACACTAACCCGCGCCCTCACACGTACGCTCCCCCTAAAGCGTTGTCGTACCCTCACCTGGACCCTAAACCGTCCCCGTCCCCTAACCCTAACCCTAGTCCGAACCCTAACCCTAACCCTTCCCCGAAGCCTGACCCTCACCCGTCCCCTAATCCTAACCCGTACGCTGACACTAACCCGCGCCCTCACACGTACGCTCCCCCTAAAGCGCTGTCGTACCCTCACCTGGACCCTAAACCGTCCCCGTCCCCTAACCCTAACCCTAGCCCGAACCCTAACCCTAACCCTTCCCCGAAGCCTGACCCTCACCCGTCCCCTAATCCTAACCCGTACGCTGACACTAACCTGCGCCCTCACACGTACGCTCAACCTAAAGCGTTGTCGTACCCTCACCTGGACCCTAACCCGTCCCCGTCCCCTAACCCTAACCCTAGCCCGAACCCTAACCCTAACCCTGCCCCGAAGCCTGACCCTCACCCGTCCCCTAATCCTAACCCGTACGCTGACACTAACTCGCGCCCTCATACGTACGCTCCCCCTAAAGCGTTGTCGTACCCTCACCTGGACCCTAACCCGTCCCCGTCCCCTAACCCTAACCCTAGCCCGAACCCTAACCCTAACCCTGCCCCGAAGCCTGACCCTCACCCGTCCCCTAATCCTAACCCGTACGCTGACACTAACCCGCGCCCTCACACGTACGCTCCCCCTAAAGCGTTGTCGTACCCTCACCTGGACCCTAACCCGTCCCCGTCCCCTAACCCTAACCCTAGCCCGAACCCTAACCCTAACCCTGCCCCGAAGCCTGACCCTCACCCGTCCCCTAATCCTAACCCGTACGCTGACACTAACCCACGCCCTCACACGTACGCTCCCCCTAAAGCGTTGTCGTACCCTCACCTGGACCCTAAACCGTCCCCGTCCCCTAACCCTAACCCTAGCCCGAACCCTAACCCTAACCCTGCCCCGAAGCCTGACCCTCACCCGTCCCCTAATCCTAACCCGTACGCTGACACTAACCCGCGCCCTCACACGTACGCTCCCCCTAAAGCGTTGTCGTACCCTCACCTGGACCCTAAACCGTCCCCGTCCCCTAACCCTAACCCTAGCCCGAACCCTAACCCTAACCCTTCCCCGAAGCCTGACCCTCACCCGTCCCCTAATCCTAACCCGTACGCTGACACTAACCCGCGCCCTCACACGTACGCTCCCCCTAAAGCGTTGTCGTACCCTCACCTGGACCCTAAACCGTCCCCGTCCCCTAACCCTAACCCTAGTCCGAACCCTAACCCTAACCCTTCCCCGAAGCCTGACCCTCACCCGTCCCCTAATCCTAACCCGTACGCTGACACTAACCCGCGCCCTCACACGTACGCTCCCCCTAAAGCGCTGTCGTACCCTCACCTGGACCCTAAACCGTCCCCGTCCCCTAACCCTAACCCTAGCCCGAACCCTAACCCTAACCCTTCCCCGAAGCCTGACCCTCACCCGTCCCCTAATCCTAACCCGTACGCTGACACTAACCCGCGCCCTCACACGTACGCTCCCCCTAAAGCGTTGTCATACCCTCACCTGGACCCTAAACCGTCCCCGTTCCCTAACCCTAACCCTAGCCCGAACCCTAACCCTAACCCTGCCCCGAAGCCTGACCCTCACCCGTCCCCTAATCCTAACCCGTACGCTGACACTAACCTGCGCCCTCACACGTACGCTCAACCTAAAGCGTTGTCGTACCCTCACCTGGACCCTAACCCGTCCCCGTCCCCTAACCCTAACCCTAGCCCGAACCCTAACCCTAACCCTGCCCCGAAGCCTGACCCTCACCCGTCCCCTAATCCTAACCCGTACGCTGACACTAACTCGCGCTCTCACACGTACGCTCCCCCTAAAGCGTTGTCGTACCCTCACCTGGACCCTAAACCGTCCCCGTCCCCTAACCCTAACCTTAGCCCGAACCCTAACCCTAACCCTGCCCCGAAGCCTGACCCTCACCCGTCCCCTAATCCTAACCCGTACGCTGACACTAACCCGCGCCCTCACACGTACGCTCCCCCTAAAGCGTTGTCGTACCCTCACCTGGACCCTAAACCGTCCCCGTCCCCTAACCCTAACCCTAGCCCGAACCCTAACCCTAACCCTTCCCCGAAGCCTGACCCTCACCCGTCCCCTAATCCTAACACGTACGCTGACACTAACCCGCGCCCTCACACGTACGCTCCCCCTAAAGCGTTGTCGTACCCTCACCTGGACCCTAAACCGTCCCCGTCCCCTAACCCTAACCCTAGCCCGAACCCTAACCCTAACCCTTCCCCGAAGCCTGACCCTCACCCGTCCCCTAATCCTAACCCGTACGCTGACACTAACCCGCGCCCTCACACGTACGCTCCCCCTAAAGCGTTGTCGTACCCTCACCTGGACCCTAAACCGTCCCCGTCCCCTAACCCTAACCCTAGCCCGAACCCTAACCCTAACCCTGCCCCGAAGCCTGACCCTCACCCGTCCCCTAATCCTAACCCGTACGCTGTCACTAACCCGCGCCCTCACACGTACACTCCCCCTAAAGCGTTGTCGTACCCTCACCTGGACCCTAAACCGTCCCCGTCCCCTAACCCTAACCCTAGCCCGAACCCTAACCCTAACCCTGCCCCGAAGCCTGACCCTCACCCGTCCCCTAATCCTAACCCGTACGCTGACACTAACCCGCGCCCTCACACGTACGCTCCCCCTAAAGCGTTGTCGTACCCTCACCTGGACCCTAAACCGTCCCCGTCCCCTAACCCTAACCCTAGCCCGAACCCTAACCCTAACCCTTCCCCGAAGCCTGACCCTCACCCGTCCCCTAAACCTAACCCGTACGCTGACACTAACCCGCGCCCTCACACGTACGCTCCCCCTAAAGCGTTGTCGTACCCTCACCTGGACCCTAACCCGTCCCCGTCCCCTCACCCTAACCCTAGCCCGAACCCTAACCCTAACCCTTCCCCGAAGCCTGACCCTCACCCGTCCCCTAATCCTAACCCGTACGCTGACACTAACCCGCGCCCTCACACGTACGCTCCCCCTAAAGCGTTGTCGTACCCTCACCTGGACTCTAAACCGTCCCCGTCCCCTAACCCTAACCCTAGCCCGAACCCTAACCCTAACACTTCCCTGGAGCCTGACCCTCACCCGTCCCCTAATCCTAACCCGTACGCTGACACTAACCCGCGCCCTCACACGTACGCTCCCCCTAAAGCGTTGTCGTACCCTCACCTGGACCCTAAACCGTCCCCGTCCCCTAACCCTAACCCGAACCCTAACCCTAACCTTTCCCCGAAGCCTGACCCTCACCCGTCCCCTAATCCTAACCCGTACGCTGACACTAACCCGCGCCCTCACACGTACGCTCCCCCTAAAGCGTTGTCGTACCCTCACCTGGACCCTAAACCGTCCCCGTCCCCTAACCCTAACCCTAGCCTGAACCCTAACCCTAACCCTTCCCCGAAGCCTGACCCTCACCCGTCCCCTAATCCTAACCCGTACGCTGACACTAACCCGCGCCCTCACACGTATGCTCCCCCTAAAGCGTTGTCGTACCCTCACCTGGACCCTAAACCATCCCCGTCCCCTAACCCTAACCCTAGCCCGAACCCTAACCCTAACCCTTCCCCGAAGCCTGACCCTCACCCGTCCCCTAATCCTAACCCGTACGCTGACACTAACCCGCGCCCTCACATGTACGCTCCCCCTAAAGCGTTGTCGTACCCTCACCTGGACTCTAAACCGTCCCCGTCCCCTAACCCTAACCCTAGCCCGAACCCTAACCCTAACACTTCCCTGAAGCCTGACCCTCACCCGTCCCCTAATCCTAACCCGTACGCTGACACTAACCCGCGCCCTCACACGTACGCTCCCCCTAAAGCGTTGTCGTACCCTCACCTGGACCCTAAACCGTCCCCGTCCCCTAACCCTAACCCGAACCCTAACCCTAACCTTTCCCCGAAGCCTGACCCTCACCCGTCCCCTAATCCTAACCCGTACGCTGACACTAACCCGCGCCCTCACACGTACGCTCCCCCTAAAGCGTTGTCGTACCCTCACCTGGACCCTAAACCGTCCCCGTCCCCTAACCCTAACCCTAGCCCGAACCCTAACCCTAACCCTGCCCCGAAGCCTGACCCTCACCCGTCCCCTAATCCTAACCCGTACGCTGACACTAACCCGCGCCCTCACACGTACGCTCCTCCTAAAGCGTTGTCGTACCCTCACCTGGACCCTAAACCGTCCCCGTCCCCTAACCCTAACCCTAGCCCGAACCCTAACCCTAACCCTTCCCCGAAGCCTGACCCTCACCCGTCCCCTAATCCTAACCCGTACGCTGACACTAACCCACGCCCTCACACGTACGCTCCCCCTAAAGCGTTGTCGTACCCTCACCTGGACCCTAAACCGTCCCCGTCCCCTAACCCTAACCCTAGCCCGAACCCTAACCCTAACCCTTCCCCGAAGCCTGACCCTCACCCGTCCCCTAATCCTAACCCGTACGCTGACACTAACCCGCGCCCTCACACGTACGCTCCCCCTAAAGCGTTGTCGTACCCTCACCTGGACCCTAAACCGTCCCCGTCCCCTAACCCTAACCCTAGCCCGAACCCTAACCCTAACCCTTCCCCGAAGCCTGACCCTCACCCGTCCCCTAATCCTAACCCGTACGCTGACACTAACCCGCGCGCTCACACGTACGCTCCCCCTAAAGCGTTGTCGTACCCTCACCTGGACCCTAAACCGTCCCCGTCCCCTAACCCTAACCCTAGCCCGAACCCTAACCCTAACCCTTCCCCGAAGCCTGACCCTCACCCGTCCCCTAATCCTAACCCGTACGCTGACACTAACCCGCGCCCTCACACGTACGCTCCCCCTAAAGCGTTGTCGTACCCTCACCTGGACCCTAAACCGTCCCCGTCCCCTAACCCTAACCCTAGCCCGAACCCTAACCCTAACCCTTCCCCGAAATCTGACCCTCACCCGTCCCCGAATCCTAACCCGTACGCTGACACTAACCCGCGCCCTCACACGTACGCTCCCCCTAAAGCGTTGTCGTACCCTCACCTGGACCCTAAACCGTCCCCGTCCCCTAACCCTAACCCTAGTCCGAACCCTAACCCTAACCCTTCCCCGAAGCCTGACCCTCACCCGTCCCCTAATCCTAACCCGTACGCTGACACTAACCCGCGCCCTCACACGTACGCTCCCCCTAAAGCGCTGTCGTACCCTCACCTGGACCCTAAACCGTCCCCGTCCCCTAACCCTAACCCTAGCCCGAACCCTAACCCTAACCCTTCCCCGAAGCCTGACCCTCACCCGTCCCCTAATCCTAACCCGTACGCTGACACTAACCTGCGCCCTCACACGTACGCTCAACCTAAAGCGTTGTCGTACCCTCACCTGGACCCTAACCCGTCCCCGTCCCCTAACCCTAACCCTAGCCCGAACCCTAACCCTAACCCTGCCCCGAAGCCTGACCCTCACCCGTCCCCTAATCCTAACCCGTACGCTGACACTAACTCGCGCCCTCATACGTACGCTCCCCCTAAAGCGTTGTCGTACCCTCACCTGGACCCTAACCCGTCCCCGTCCCCTAACCCTAACCCTAGCCCGAACCCTAACCCTAACCCTGCCCCGAAGCCTGACCCTCACCCGTCCCCTAATCCTAACCCGTACGCTGACACTAACCCGCGCCCTCACACGTACGCTCCCCCTAAAGCGTTGTCGTACCCTCACCTGGACCCTAAACCGTCCCCGTCCCCTAACCCTAACCCTAGCCCGAACCCTAACCCTAACCCTGCCCCGAAGCCTGACCCTCACCCGTCCCCTAATCCTAACCCGTACGCTGACACTAACCCGCGCCCTCACACGTACGCTCCCCCTAAAGCGTTGTCGTACCCTCACCTGGACCCTAAACCGTCCCCGTCCCCTAACCCTAACCCTAGCCCGAACCCTAACCCTAACCCTTCCCCGAAGCCTGACCCTCACCCGTCCCCTAATCCTAACCCGTACGCTGACACTAACCCGCGCCCTCACACGTACGCTCCCCCTAAAGCGTTGTCGTACCCTCACCTGGACCCTAAACCGTCCCCGTCCCCTAACCCTAACCCTAGTCCGAACCCTAACCCTAACCCTTCCCCGAAGCCTGACCCTCACCCGTCCCCTAATCCTAACCCGTACGCTGACATTAACCCGCGCCCTCACACGTACGCTCCCCCTAAAGCGCTGTCGTACCCTCACCTGGACCCTAAACCGTCCCCGTCCCCTAACCCTAACCCTAGCCCGAACCCTAACCCTAACCCTTCCCCGAAGCCTGACCCTCACCCGTCCCCTAATCCTAACCCGTACGCTGACACTAACCCGCGCCCTCACACGTACGCTCCCCCTAAAGCGTTGTCATACCCTCACCTGGACCCTAAACCGTCCCCGTTCCCTAACCCTAACCCTAGCCCGAACCCTAACCCTAACCCTGCCCCGAAGCCTGACCCTCACCCGTCCCCTAATCCTAACCCGTACGCTGACACTAACCTGCGCCCTCACACGTACGCTCAACCTAAAGCGTTGTCGTACCCTCACCTGGACCCTAACCCGTCCCCGTCCCCTAACCCTAACCCTAGCCCGAACCCTAACCCTAACCCTGCCCCGAAGCCTGACCCTCACCCGTCCCCTAATCCTAACCCGTACACTGACACTAACTCGCGCCCTCACACGTACGCTCCCCCTAAAGCGTTGTCGTACCCTCACCTGGACCCTAAACCGTCCCCGTCCCCTAACCCTAACCCTAGCCCGAACCCTAACCCTAACCCTGCCCCGAAGCCTGACCCTCACCCGTCCCCTAATCCTAACCCGTACGCTGACACTAACCCGCGCCCTCACACGTACGCTCCCCCTAAAGCGTTGTCGTACCCTCACCTGGACCCTAAACCGTCCCCGTCCCCTAACCCTAACCCTAGCACGAACCCTAACCCTAACCCTTCCCCGAAGCCTGACCCTCACCCGTCCCCTAATCCTAACACGTACGCTGACACTAACCCGCGCCCTCACACGTACGCTCCCCCTAAAGCGTTGTCGTACCCTCACCTGGACCCTAAACCGTCCCCGTCCCCTAACCCTAACCCTAGCCCGAACCCTAACCCTAACCCTTCCCCGAAGCCTGACCCTCACCCGTCCCCTAATCCTAACCCGTACGCTGACACTAACCCGCGCCCTCACACGTACGCTCCCCCTAAAGCGTTGTCGTACCCTCACCTGGACCCTAAACCGTCCCCGTCCCCTAACCCTAACCCTAGCCCGAACCCTAACCCTAACCCTTCCCCGAAGCCTGACCCTCACCCGTCCCCTAATCCTAACCCGTACGCTGACACTAACCCGCGCCCTCACACGTACGCTCCCCCTAAAGCGTTGTCGTACCCTCACCTGGACCCTAAACCGTCCCCGTCCCCTAACCCTAACCCTAGCCCGAACCCTAACCCTAACCCTGCCCCGAAGCCTGACCCTCACCCGTCCCCTAATCCTAACCCGAACGCTGTCACTAACCCGCGCCCTCACACGTACGCTCCCCCTAAAGCGTTGTCGTACCCTCACCTGGACCCTAAACCGTCCCCGTCCCCTAACCCTAACCCTAGCCCGAACCCTAACCCTAACCCTGCCCCGAAGCCTGACCCTCACCCGTCCCCTAATCCTAACCCGTACGCTGACACTAACCTGCGCCCTCACACGTACGCTCCCCCTAAAGCGTTGTCGTACCCTCACCTGGACCCTAAACCGTCCCCGTCCCCTAACCCTAACCCTAGCCCGAACCCTAACCCTAACCCTTCCCCGAAGCCTGACCCTCACCCGTCCCCTAAACCTAACCCGTACGCTGACACTAACCCGCGCCCTCACACGTACGCTCCCCCTAAAGCGTTGTCGTACCCTCACCTGGACCCTAACCCGTCCCCGTCCCCTCACCCTAACCCTAGCCCGAACCCTAACCCTAACCCTTCCCCGAAGCCTGACCCTCACCCGTCCCCTAATCCTAACCCGTACGCTGACACTAACCCGCGCCCTCACACGTACGCTCCCCCTAAAGCGTTGTCGTACCCTCACCTGGAGTCTAAACCGTCCCCGTCCCCTAACACTAACCCTAGCCCGAACCCTAACCCTAACACTTCCCTGAAGCCTGACCCTCACCCGTCCCCTAATCCTAACCCGTACGCTGACACTAACCCGCGCCCTCACACGTACGCTCCCCCTAAAGCGTTGTCGTACCCTCACCTGGACCCTAAACCGTCCCCGTCCCCTAACCCTAACCCTAGCCCGAACCCTAACCCTAACCCTTCCCCGAAGCCTGACCCTCACCCGTCCCCTAATCCTAACCCGTACGCTGACACTAACCCGCGCCCTCACACGTACGCTCCCCCTAAAGCGTTGTCGTACCCTCACCTGGACTCTAAACCGTCCCCGTCCCCTAACCCTAACCCTAGCCCGAACCCTAACCCTAACACTTCCCTGAAGCCTGACCCTCACCCGTCCCCTAATCCTAACCCGTACGCTGACACTAACCCGCGCCCTCACACGTACGCTCCCCCTAAAGCGTTGTCGTACCCTCACCTGGACCCTAAACCGTCCCCGTCCCCTAACCCTAACCCGAACCCTAACCCTAACCTTTCCCCGAAGCCTGACCCTCACCCGTCCCCTAATCCTAACCCGTACGCTGACACTAACCCGCGCCCTCACACGTACGCTCCCCCTAAAGCGTTGTCGTACCCTCACCTGGACCCTAAACCGTCCCCGTCCCCTAACCCTAACCCTAGCCTGAACCCTAACCCTAACCCTTCCCCGAAGCCTGACCCTCACCCGTCCCCTAATCCTAACCCGTACGCTGACACTAACCCACGCCCTCACACGTATGCTCCCCCTAAAGCGTTGTCGTACCCTCACCTGGACCCTAAACCATCCCCGTCCCCTAACCCTAACCCTAGCCCGAACCCTAACCCTAACCCTTCCCCGAAGCCTGACCCTCACCCGTCCCCTAATCCTAACCCGTACGCTGACACTAACCCGCGCCCTCACATGTACGCTCCCCCTAAAGCGTTGTCGTACCCTCACCTGGACTCTAAACCGTCCCCGTCCCCTAACCCTAACCCTAGCCCGAACCCTAACCCTAACACTTCCCTGAAGCCTGACCCTCACCCGTCCCCTAATCCTAACCCGTACGCTGACACTAACCCGCGCCCTCACACGTACGCTCCCCCTAAAGCGTTGTCGTACCCTCACCTGGACCCTAAACCGTCCCCGTCCCCTAACCCTAACCCGAACCCTAACCCTAACCTTTCCCCGAAGCCTGACCCTCACCCGTCCCCTAATCCTAACCCGTACGCTGACACTAACCCGCGCCCTCACACGTACGCTCCCCCTAAAGCGTTGTCGTACCCTCACCTGGACCCTAAACCGTCCCCGTCCCCTAACCCTAACCCTAGCCCGAACCCTAACCCTAACCCTTCCCCGAAGCCTGACCCTCACCCGTCCCCTAATCCTAACCCGTACGCTGACACTAACCCGCGCCCTCACACGTACGCTCCCCCTAAAGCGTTGTCGTACCCTCACCTGGACCCTAAACCGTCCCCGTCCCCTAACCCTAACCCTAGCCCGAACCCTAACCCTAACCCTTCCCCGAAGCCTGACCCTTACCCCTCCCCTAATCCTAACCCGTACGCTGACACTAACCCGCGCCCTCACACGTACGCTCCCCCTAAAGCGTTGTCGTACCCTCACCTGGACTCTAAACCGTCCCCGTCCCCTAACCCTAACCCTAGCCCGAACCCTAACCCTAACACTTCCCTGAAGCCTGACCCTCACCCGTCCCCTAATCCTAACCCGTACGCTGACACTAACCCGCGCCCTCACACGTACGCTCCCCCTAAAGCGTTGTCGTACCCTCACCTGGACCCTAAACCGTCCCCGTCCCCTAACCCTAACCCTAGCCCGAACCCTAACCCTAACCCTTCCCCGAAGCCTGACCCTCACCCGTCCCCTAATCCTAACCCGTACGCTGACACTAACCCGCGCCCTCACACGTACGCTCCCCCTAAAGCGTTGTCGTACCCTCACCTGGACTCTAAACCGTCCCCGTCCCCTAACCCTAACCCTAGCCCGAACCCTAACCCTAACACTTCCCTGAAGCCTGACCCTCACCCGTCCCCTAATCCTAACCCGAAAGCTGACACTAACCCGCGCCCTCACACGTACGCTCCCCCTAAAGCGTTGTCGTACCCTCACCTGGACCCTGAACCGTCCCCGTCCCCTAACCCTAACCCGAACCCTAACCCTAACCTTTCCCCGAAGCCTGACCCTCACCCGTCCCCTAATCCTAACCCGTACGCTGACACTAACCCGCGCCCTCACACGTACGCTCCCCCTAAAGCGTTGTCGTACCCTCACCAGGACCCTAAACCGTCCCCGTCCCCTAACCCTAAACCTAGCCCGAACCCTAACCCTAACCCTTCCCCGAAGCCTGACCCTCACCCGTCCCCTAATCCTAACCCGTACGCTGACACTAACCCGCGCCCTCACACGTACGCTCCCCCTAAAGCGTTGTCGTACCCTCACCTGGACCCTAAACCATCCCCGTCCCCTAACCCTAACCCTAGCCCGAACCCTAACCCTAACCCTTCCCCGAAGCCTGACCCTCACCCGTCCCCTAATCCTAACCCGTACGCTGACACTAACCCGCGCCCTCACACGTACGCTCCCCCTAAAGCGTTGTCGTACCCTCACCTGGACCCTAAACCGTCCCCGTCCCCTAACCCTAACCCTAGCCCGAACCCTAACCCTAACCCTTCCCCGAAGCCTGACCCTCACCCGTCCCCTAATCCTAACCCGTACGCTGACACTAACCCACGCCCTCACACGTACGCTCCCCCTAAAGCGTTGTCGTACCCTCACCTGGACCCTAAACCGTCCCCGTCCCCTAACCCTAACCCTAGCCCGAACCCTAACCCTAACCCTTCCCCGAAGCCTGACCCTCACCCGTCCCCTAATCCTAACCCGTACGCTGACACTAACCCGCGCCCTCACACGTACGCTCCCCCTAAAGCGTTGTCGTACCCTCACCTGGACCCTAAACCGTCCCCGTCCCCTAACCCTAACCCTAGCCCGAACCCTAACCCTAACCCTTCCCCGAAGCCTGACACTCACCCGTCCCCTAATCCTAACCCGTACGCTGACACTAACCCGCGCCCTCACACGTACGCTCCCCCTAAAGCGTTGTCGTACCCTCACCTGGACCCTAAACCGTCCCCGTCCCCTAACCCTAACCCTAGCCCGAACCCTAACCCTAACCCTGGCCCGAAGCCTGACCCTCACCCGTCCCCTAATCCTAACCCGTACGCTGACACTAACCCGCGCCCTCACACGTACGCTCCCCCTAAAGCGTTGTCGTACCCTCACCTGGACCCTAAACCGTCCCCGTCCCCTAACCCGAACCCTAGCCCGAACCCTAACCCTAACCCTTCCCCGAAGCCTGACCCTCACCCGTCCCCTAATCCTAACCCGTACGCTGACACTAACCCGCGCCCTCACACGTACGCTCCCCCTAAAGCGTTGTCGTACCCTCACCTGGACCCTAAACCGTCCCCGTCCCCTAACCCTAACCCTAGCCCGAACCCTAACCCTAACCCTTCCCCGAAGCCTGACCCTCACCCGTCCCCTAATCCTAACCCGTACGCTGACACTAACCCGCGCCCTCACACGTACGCTCCCCCTAAAGCGTTGTCGTACCCTCACCTGGACCCTAAACCGTCCCCGTCCCCTAACCCTAACCCTATCCCGAACCCTAGCCCTAACCCTTCCCCGAAGCCTGACCCTCACCCGTCCCCTAATCCTAACCCGTACGCTGACACTAACCCGCGCCCTCACACGTACGCTCCCCCTAAATCGTTGTCGTACCCTCACCTGGACCCTAACCCGTCCCCGTCCCCTCACCCTAACCCTAGCCCGAACCCTAACCCTAACCCTGCCCCGAAGCCTGACCCTCACCCGTCCCCTAATCCTAACCCGTACGCTGACACTAACCCACGCCCTCACACGTACGCTCCCCCTAAAGCGTTGTCGTACCCTCACCTGGACCCTAAACCGTCCCCGTCCCCTAACCCTAACCCTAGCCCGAACCCTAACCCTAACCCTTCCCCGAAGCCTGACCCTCACCCGTCCCCTAATCCTAACCCGTACGCTGACACTAACCCGCGCCCTCACACGTACGCTCCCCCTAAAGCGTTGTCGTACCCTCACCTGGACCCTAACCCGTCCCCGTCCCCTAAACCTAACCCTAGCCCGAACCCTAACCCTAACCCTGACCCGAAGCCTGACCCTCACCCGTCCCTTAATCCTAACCCGTACGCTGACACTAACCCGCGCCCTCACACGTACGCTCCCCCTAAAGCGTTGTCGTACCCTCACCTGGACCCTAAACCGTCCCCGTCCCCTAACCCTAACCCTAGCCCGAACCCTAACCCTAACCCTTCCCCGAAGCCTGACCCTCACCCGTCCCCTAATCCTAACCCGTACGCTGACACTAACCCGCGCCCTCACACGTACGCTCCCCCTAAAGCGTTGTCGTACCCTCACCTGGACCCTAAACCGTCCCCGTCCCCTAAACCTAACCCTAGCCCGAACCCTAACCCTAACCCTGACCCGAAGCCTGACCCTCACCCGTCCCTTAATCCTAACCCGTACGCTGACACTAACCCGCGCCCTCACACGTACGCTCCCCCTAAAGCGTTGTCGTACCCTCACCTGGACCCTAAACCGTCCCCGTCCCCTAACCCTAACCCTAGCCCGAACCCTAACCCTAACCCTTCCCCGAAGCCTGACCCTCACCCGTCCCCTAATCCTAACCCGTACGCTGACACTAACCCGCGCCCTCACACGTACGCTCCCCCTAAAGCGTTGTCGTACACTCACCTGGACCCTAAACCGTCCCCGTCCCCTAACCCTAACCCTAGCCCGAACCCTAACCCTAACCCTTCCCCGAAGCCTGACCCTCACCCGTCCCCTAATCCTAACCCGTACGCTGACACTAACCCGCACCCTCACACGTACGCTCCCCCTAAAGCGTTGTCGTACCCTCACCTGGACCCTAAACCGTCCCCGTCCCCTAACCCTAACCCTAGCCCGAACCCTAACCCTAACCCTTCCCCGAAGCCTGACCCTCACCCGTCCCCTAATCCTAACCCGTACGCTGACACTAACCCGCGCCCTCACACGTACGCTCCCCCTAAAGCGTTGTCGTACCCTCACCTGGACCCTAAACCGTCCCCGTCCCCTAACCCTAACCCTAGCCCGAACCCTAACCCTAACCCTTCCCCGAAGCCTGACCCTCACCCGTCCCCTAATCCTAACCCGTACGCTAACACTAACCCGCGCCCTCACACGTACGCTCCCCCTAAAGCGTTGTCGTACCCTCACCTGGACCCTAAACCGTCCCCGTCCCCTAACCCTAACCCTAGCCCGAACCCTAACCCTAACCCTTCCCCGAAGCCTGACCCTCACCCGTCCCCTAATCCTAACCCGTACACTGACACTAACCCGCGCCCTCACACGTACGCTCCCCCTAAAGCGTTGTCGTACCCTCACCTGGACCCTAAACCGTCCCCGTCCCCTAACCCTAACCCTAGCCCGAACCCTAACCCTAACCCTTCCCCGAAGCCTGACCCTCACCCGTCCCCTAATCCTAACCCGTACGCTGACACTAACCCGCGCCCTCACACGTACGCTCCCCCTAAAGCGTTGTCGTACCCTCACCTGGACCCTAAACCGTCCCCGTCCCCTAACCCTAACCCTAGCCCGAACCCTAACCCTAACCCTTCCCCGAAGCCTGACCCTCACCCGTCCCCTAATCCTAACCCGTACGCTGACACTAACCCGCGCCCTCACACGTACACTCCCCCTAAAGCGTTGTCGTACCCTCACCTGGACCCTAAACCGTCCCCGTCCCCTAACCCTAACCCTAGCCCGAACCCTAACCCTAACCCTGCCCCGAAGCCTGATCCTCACCCGTCCCCTAATCCTAACCCGTACGCTGACACTAACCCGCGCCCTCACACGTACGCTCCCCCTAAAGCGTTGTCGTACCCTCACCTGGACCCTAAACCGTCCCCGTCCCCTAACCCTAACCCTAGCCCGAACCCTAACCCTAACCCTTCCCCGAAGCCTGACCCTCACCCGTCCCCTAATCCTAACCCGTACGCTGACACTAACCCGCGCCCTCACACGTACGCTCCCCCTAAAGCGTTGTCGTACCCTCACCTGGACCCTAAACCGTCCCCGTCCCCTAACCCTAACCCTAGCCCGAACCCTAACCCTAACCCTTCCCCGAAGCCTGACCCTCACCCGTCCCCTAATCCTAACCCGTACGCTAACACTAACCCGCGCCCTCACACGTACGCTCCCCCTAAAGCGTTGTCGTACCCTCACCTGGACCCTAAACCGTCCCCGTCCCCTAACCCTAACCCTAGCCCGAACCCTAACCCTAACCCTTCCCCGAAGCCTGACCCTCACCCGTCCCCTAATCCTAACCCGTACACTGACACTAACCCGCGCCCTCACACGTACGCTCCCCCTAAAGCGTTGTCGTACCCTCACCTGGACCCTAAACCGTCCCCGTCCCCTAACCCTAACCCTAGCCCGAACCCTAACCCTAACCCTTCCCCGAAGCCTGACCCTCACCCGTCCCCTAATCCTAACCCGTACGCTGACACTAACCCGCGCCCTCACACGTACGCTCCCCCTAAAGCGTTGTCGTACCCTCACCTGGACCCTAAACCGTCCCCGTCCCCTAACCCTAACCCTAGCCCGAACCCTAACCCTAACCCTTCCCCGAAGCCTGACCCTCACCCGTCCCCTAATCCTAACCCGTACGCTGACACTAACCCGCGCCCTCACACGTACACTCCCCCTAAAGCGTTGTCGTACCCTCACCTGGACCCTAAACCGTCCCCGTCCCCTAACCCTAACCCTAGCCCGAACCCTAACCCTAACCCTGCCCCGAAGCCTGATCCTCACCCGTCCCCTAATCCTAACCCGTACGCTGACACTAACCCGCGCCCTCACACGTACGCTCCCCCTAAAGCGTTGTCGTACCCTCACCTGGACCCTAAACCGTCCCCGTCCCCTAACCCTAACCCTAGCCCGAACCCTAACCCTAACCCTTCCCCGAAGCCTGACCCTCACCCGTCCCCTAATCCTAACCCGTACGCTGACACTAACCCGCGCCCTCACACGTACGCTCCCCCTAAAGCGTTGTCGTACCCTCACCTGGACCCTAAACCGTCCCCGTCCCCTAACCCTAACCCTAGCCCGAACCCTAACCCTAACCCTTCCCCGAAGCCTGACCCTCACCCGTCCCCTAATCCTAACCCGTACGCTGACACTAACCCGTGCCCTCACACGTACGCTCCCCCTAAAGCGTTGTCGTACCCTCACCTGGACCCTAAACCGTCCCCGTCCCCTAACCCTAACCCTAGCCCGAACCCTAACCCTAACCCTTCCCCGAAGCCTGACCCTCACCCGTCCCCTAATCCTAACCCGTACGCTGACACTAACCCGCGTCCTCGCACGTACGCTCCCCCTAAAGCGTTGTCGTACCCTCACCTGGACCCTAAACCGTCCCCGTCCCCTAACCCTAACCCTAGCCCGAACCCTAACCCTAACCCTGCCCCGAAGCCTGACCCTCACCCGTCCCCTAATCCTAACCCGTACGCTGACACTAACCCGCGCCCTCACACGTACGCTCCCCCTAAAGCGTTGTCGTACCCTCACCTGGACCCTAAACCGTCCCCGTCCCCTAACCCTAACCCTAGCCCGAACCCTAACCCTAACCCTTCCCCGAAGCCTGACCCTCACCCGTCCCCTAATCCTAACCCGTACGCTGACACTAACCCGCGCCCTCACACGTACGCTCCCCCTAAAGCGTTGTCGTACCCTCACCTGGACCCTAAACCGTCCCCGTCCCCTAACACTAACCCTAGCCCGAACCCTAACCCTAACCCTTCCCCGAAGCCTGACCCTCACCCGTCCCCTAATCCTAACCCGTACGCTGACACTAACCCGCGCCCTCACACGTACGCTCCCCCTAAAGCGTTGTCGTACCCTCACCTGGACCCTAAACCGTCCCCGTCCCCTAACCCTAACCCTAGCCCGAACCCTAACCCTAACCCTTCCCCGAAGCCTGACCCTCACCCGTCCCCTAATCCTAACCCGTACGCTGACACTAACCCGCGCCCTCACACGTTCGCTCCCCCTAAAGCGTTGTCGTACCCTCACCTGGACCCTAAACCGTCCCCGTCCCCTAACCCTAACCCTAGCCTGAACCCTAACCCTAACCCTGCCCCGAAGCCTGACCCTCACCCGTCCCCTAATCCTAACCCGTACGCTGACACTAACCCGCGCCCTCACACGTACGCTCCCCCTAAATCGTTGTCGTACCCTCACCTGGACCCTAACCCGTCCCCGTCCCCTAACCCTAACCCTAGCCCGAACCCTAACCCTAACCCTGCCCCGAAGCCTGACCCTCACCCGTCCCCTAATCCTAACCCGTACGCTGACACTAACCCGCGCCCTCACACGTACGCTCCCCCTAAAGCGTTGTCGTACCCTCACCTGGACCCTAAACCGTCCCCGTCCCCTAACCCTAACCCTAGCCCGAACCCTAACCCTAACCCTTCCCCGAAGCCTGACCCTCACCCGTCCCCTAATCCTAACCCGTACGCTGACACTAACCCGCGCCCTCACACGTACGCTCCCCCTAAAGCGTTGTCGTACCCTCACCTGGACCCTAAACCGTCCCCGTCCCCTAACCCTAACCCGAACCCTAACCCTAACCTTTCCCCGAAGCCTGACCCTCACCCGTCCCCTAATCCTAACCCGTACGCTGACACTAACCCGCGCCCTCACACGTACGCTCCCCCTAAAGCGTTGTCGTACCCTCACCTGGACCCTAAACCGTCCCCGTCCCCTAACCCTAACTCTAGCCCGAACCCTAACCCTAACCCTTCCCCGAAGCCTGACCCTCACCCGTCCCCTAATCCTAACCCGTACGCTGACACTAACCCGCGCCCTCACACGTACGCTCCCCCTAAAGCGTTGTCGTACCCTCACCTGGACCCTAAACCGTCCCCGTCCCCTAACCCTAACCCTAGCCCGAACCCTAACCCTAACCCTTCCCCGAAGCCTGACCCTCACCCGTCCCCTAATCCTAACCCGTACGCTGACACTAACCCGCGCCCTCACACGTACGCTCCCCCTAAAGCGTTGTCGTACCCTCACCTGGACCCTAAACCGTCCCCGTCCCCTAACCCTAACCCTAGCCCGAACCCTAACCCTAACCCTTCCCCGAAGCCTGACCCTCACCCGTCACCTAATCCTAACCCGTACGCTGACACTAACCCGCGCCCTCACACGTACGCTCCCCCTAAAGCGTTGTCGTACCCTCACCTGGACCCTAAACCGTCCTCGTCCCCTAACCCTAACCCTAGCCCGAACCCTAACCCTAACCCTTCCCCGAAGCCTGACACTCACCCGTCCCCTAATCCTAACCCGTACGCTGACACTAACCCGCGCCCTCACACGTACGCTCCCCCTAAAGCGTTGTCGTACCCTCACCTGGACCCTAAACCGTCCCCGTCCCCTAACCCTAACCCTAGCCCGAACCCTAACCCTAACCCTGCCCCGAAGCCTGACCCTCACCCGTCCCCTAATCCTAACCCGTACGCTGACACTAACCCGCGCCCTCACACGTACGCTCCCCCTAAAGCGTTGTCGTACCCTCACCTGGACCCTAACCCGTCCCCGTCCCCTAACCCTAACCCTAGCCCGAACCCTAACCCTAACCCTTCCCCGATGCCTGACCCTCACCCGTCCCCTAATCCTAACCCGTACGCTGACACTAACCCGCGCCCTCACACGTACGCTCCCCCTAAAGCGTTGTCGTACCCTCACCTGGACCCTAAACCGTCCCCGTCCCCTAACCCTAACCCTAGCCCCATCCCTAAACCTAACCCTTCCCCGAAGCCTGACCCTCACCCGTCCCCTAATCCTAACCCGTACGCTGACACTAACCCGCGCCCTCACACGTACGCTCCCCCTAAAGCGTTGTCGTACCCTCACCTGGACCCTAAACCGTCCCCGTCCCCTAACCCTAACCCTAGCCCGAACCCTAACCCTAACCCTTCCCCGAAGCCTGACCCTCACCCGTCCCCTAATCCTAACCCGTACGCTGACACTAACCCACGCCCTCACACGTACGCTCCCCCTAAAGCGTTGTCGTACCCTCACCTGGACCCTAAACCGTCCCCGTCCCCTAACCCTAACCCTAGCCCGAACCCTAACCCTAACCCTTCCCCGAAGCCTGACCCTCACCCGTCCCCTAATCCTAACCCGTACGCTGACACTAACCCGCGCCCTCACACGTACGCTCCCCCTAAAGCGTTGTCGTACCCTCACCTGGACCCTAAACCGTCCCCGTTCCCTAACCCTAACCCTAGCCCGAACCCTAACCCTAACCCTTCCCCGAAGCCTGAACCTCACCCGTCCCCTAATCCTAACCCGTACGCTGACACTAACCCGCGCCCTCACACGTACGCTCCCCCTAAAGCGTTGTCGTACCCTCACCTGGACCCTAAACCGTCCCCGTCCCCTAACCCTAACCCTAGCCCGAACCCTAACCCTAACCCTTCCCCGAAGCCTGACCCTCACCCGTCCCCTAATCCTAACCCGTACGCTGACACTAACCCGCGCCCTCACACGTACGCTCCCCCTACAGCGTTGTCGTACCCTCACCTGGACCCTAAACCGTCCCCGTCCCCTAACCCTAACCCTAGCCCGAACCCTAACCCTAACCTTTCCCCGAAGCCTGACCCTAACCCGTCCCCTAATCCTAACCCGTACGCTGACACTAACCCGCGCCCTCACACGTACGCTCCCCCTAAAGCGTTGTCGTACCCTCACCTGGACCCTAAACCGTCCCCGTCCCCTAACCCTAACCTTAGCCCGAACCCTAACCCTAAACCTTCCCCGAAGCCTGACCCTCACCCGTCCCCTAATCCTAACCCGTACGCTGACACTAACCCGCGCCCTCACACGTACGCTCCCCCTAAAGCGTTGTCGTACCCTCACCTGGACCCTAAACCGTCCCCGTCCCCTAACCCTAACCCTAGCCCGAACCCTAACCCTAACCCTTCCCCGAAGCCTGACCCTCACCCGTCCCCTAATCCTAACCCGTACGCTGACACTAACCCGCGCCCTCACACGTACGCTCCCCCTAAAGCGTTGTCGTACCCTCACCTGGACCCTAAACCGTCCCCGTCCCCTAACCCTAACCCTAGCCCGAACCCTAACCCTAACCCTTCCCCGAAGCCTGACCCTCACCCGTCCCCTAATCCTAAACCGTACGCTGACACTAACCCGCGCCCTCACACGTACGCTCCCCCTAAAGCGTTGTCGTACCCTCACCTGGACCCTAAACCGTCCCCGTCCCCTAACCCTAACCCTAGCCCGAACCCTAACCCTAACCCTTCCCCGAAGCCTGACCCACACCCGTCCCCTAATCCTAACCCGTACGCTGACACTAACCCGCGCCCTCACACGTACGCTCCCCCTAAAGCGTTGTCGTACCCTCACCTGGACCCTAAACCGTCCCCGTCCCCTAACCCTAACCCTAGCCCGAACCCTAACCCTAACCCTTCCCTGAAGCCTGACCCTCACCCGTCCCCTAATCCTAACCCGTACGCTGACACTAACCCGCGCCCTCACACGTACGCTCCCCCTAAAGCGTTGTCGTACCCTCACCTGGACCCTAAACCGTCCCCGTCCCCTAACCCTAACCCTAGCCCGAACCCTAACCCTATCCCTGCCCCGAAGCCTGACCCTCACCCGTCCCCTAATCCTAACCTGTACGCTGACACTAACCCGCGCCCTCACACGTACGCTCCCCCTAAAGCGTTGTCGTACCCTCACCTGGACCCTAAACCGTCCCCGTCCCCTAACCCTAACCCTAGCCCGAACCCTAACGCTAACCCTGCCCCGAAGCCTGACCCTCACCCGTCCCCTACTCCTAACCCGTACGCTGACACTAACCCGCGCCCTCACACGTACGCTCCCCCTAAAGCGTTGTCGTACCCTCACCTGGACCCTAAACCGTCCCCGTCCCCTAACCCTAACCCTAGCCCGTACCCTAACCCTAACCCTTCCCCGAAGCCTGACCCTCACCCGTCCCCTAAACCTAACCCGTACGCTGACACTAACCCGCGCCCTCACACGTACGCTCCCCCTAAAGCGTTGTCGTACCCTCACCTGGACCCTAAACCGTCCCCGTCCCCTAAACTTAACCCTAGCCCGAACCCTAACCCTAACCCTTCCCCGAAGCCTGACCCTCACCCGTCCCCTAATCCTAACCCGTACGCTGACACTAACCCGCGACCTCACACGTACGCTCCCCCTAAAGCGTTGTCGTACCCTCACCTGGACCCTAAACCGTCCCCGTCCCCTAACCCTAACCCTAGCCCGAACCCTAACCCTAACCCTGCCCCGAAGCCTGACCCTCACCCGTCCCCTAATCCTAACCCGTACGCTGACACTAACCCGCGCCCTCACACGTACGCTCCCCCTAAAGCGTTGTCGTACCCTCACCTGGACCCTAAACCGTCCCCGTCCCCTAACCCTAACCCTAGCCCGAACCCTAACCCTAACCCTTCCCCGAAGCCTGACCCTCACCCGTCCCCTAATCCTAACCCGTACGCTGACACTAACCCGCGCCCTCACACGTACGCTCCCCCTAAAGCGTTGTCGTACCCTCACCTGGACCCTAAACCGTCCCCGTCCCCTAACCCTAACCCTAGCCCGAGCCCTAACCCTAACCCTTCCCCGAAGCCTGACCCTCACCCGTCCCCTAAACCTAACCCGTACGCTGACACTAACCCGCGCCCTCACACGTACGCTCCCCCTAAAGCGTTGTCGTACCCTCACCTGGACCCTAAACCGTCCCCGTCCCCTAACCCTAACCCTAGCCCGAACCCTAACCCTAACCCTTCACCGAAGCCTGACACTCACCCGTCCCCTAATCCTAACCCGTACGCTGACACTAACCCGCGCCCTCACACGTACGCTCCCCCTAAAGCGTTGTCGTACCCTCACCTGGACCCTAAACCGTCCCCATCCCCTAACCCTAACCCTAGCCCGAACCCTAACCCTAACCCTTCCCCGAAGCCTGACCCTCACCCGTCCCCTAATCCTAACCCGTACGCTGACACTAACCCGCGCCCTCACACGTTCGCTCCCCCTAAAGCGTTGTCGTACCCTCACCTGGACCCTAAACCGTCCCCGTCCCCTAACCCTAACCCTAGCCTGAACCCTAACCCTAACCCTGCCCCGAAGCCTGACCCTCACCCGTCCCCTAATCCTAACCCGTACGCTGACACTAACCCGCGCCCTCACACGTACGCTCCCCCTAAATCGTTGTCGTACCCTCACCTGGACCCTAACCCGTCCCCGTCCCCTAACCCTAACCCTAGCCCGAACCCTAACCCTAACCCTGCCCCGAAGCCTGACCCTCACCCGTCCCCTAATCCTAACCCGTACGCTGACACTAACCCGCGCCCTCACACGTACGCTCCCCCTAAAGCGTTGTCGTACCCTCACCTGGACCCTAAACCGTCCCCGTCCCCTAACCCTAACCCTAGCCCGAACCCTAACCCTAACCCTTCCCCGAAGCCTGACCCTCACCCGTCCCCTAATCCTAACCCGTACGCTGACACTAACCCGCGCCCTCACACGTACGCTCCCCCTAAAGCGTTGTCGTACCCTCACCTGGACCCTAAACCGTCCCCGTCCCCTAACCCTAACCCTAGCCCGAACCCTAACCCTAACCCTTCCCCGAAGCCTGACCCTCACCCGTCCCCTAATCCTAACCCGTACGCTGACACTAACCCGCGCCCTCACACGTACGCTCCCCCTAAAGCGTTGTCGTACCCTCACCTGGACCCTAAACCGTCCCCGTCCCCTAACCCTAACCCTAGCCCGAACCCTAACCCTAACCCTTCCCCGAAGCCTGACCCTCACCCGTCCCCTAATCCTAACCCGTACGCTGACACTAACCCGCGCCCTCACACGTACGCTCCCCCTAAAGCGTTGTCGTACCCTCACCTGGACCCTAAACCGTCCCCGTCCCCTAACCCTAACCCTAGCCCGAACCCTAACCCTAACACTTCCCTGAAGCCTGACCCTCACCCGTCCCCTAATCCTAACCCGTACGCTGACACTAACCCGCGCCCTCACACGTACGCTCCCCCTAAAGCGTTGTCGTACCCTCACCTGGACCCTAAACCGTCCCCGTCCCCTAACCCTAACCCGAACCCTAACCCTAACCTTTCCCCGAAGCCTGACCCTCACCCGTCCCCTAATCCTAACCCGTACGCTGACACTAACCCGCGCCCTCACACGTACGCTCCCCCTAAAGCATTGTCGTACCCTCACCTGGACCCTAAACCGTCCCCGTCCCCTAACCCTAACCCTAGCCCGAACCCTAACCCTAACCCTTCCCCGAAGCCTGACCCTCACCCGTCCCCTAATCCTAACCCGTACGCTGACACTAACCCGCGCCCTCACACGTACGCTCCCCCTAAAGCGTTGTCGTACCCTCACCTGGACCCTAAACCGTCCCCGTCCCCTAACCCTAACCCTAGCCCGAACCCTAACCCTAACCCTTCCCCGAAGCCTGACCCTCACCCGTCCCCTAATCCTAACCCGTACGCTGACACTAACCCGCGCCCTCACACGTACGCTCCCCCTAAAGCGTTGTCGTACCCTCACCTGGACCCTAAACCGTCCCCGTCCCCTAACCCTAACCCTAGCCCGAACCCTAACCCTAACCCTGCCCCGAAGCCTGACCCTCACCCGTCCCCTAATCCTAACCCGTACGCTGACACTAACCTGCGCCCTCACACGTACGCTCCCCCTAAAGCGTTGTCGTACCCTCACCTGGACCCTAAACCGTCCCCGTCCCCTAACCCTAACCCTAGCCCGAACCCTAACCCTAACCCTTCCCCGAAGCCTGACCCTCACCCGTCCCCTAATCCTAACCCGTACGCTGACACTAACCCGCGCCCTCACACGTACGCTCCCCCTAAAGCGTTGTCGTACCCTCACCTGGACCCTAAACCGTCCCCGTCCCCTAACCCTAACCCTAGCCCGAACCCTAACCCTAACCCTTCCCCGAAGCCTGACCCTCACCCGTCCCCTAAACCTAACCCGTACGCTGACACTAACCCGCGCCCTCACACGTACGCTCCCCCTAAAGCGTTGTCGTACCCTCACCTGGACCCTAAACCGTCCCCGTCCCCTAACCCTAACCCTAGCCCGAACCCTAACCCTAACCCTTCACCGAAGCCTGACACTCACCCGTCCCCTAATCCTAACCCGTACGCTGACACTAACCCGCGCCCTCACACGTACGCTCCCCCTAAAGCATTGTCGTACCCTCACCTGGACCCTAAACCGTCCCCATCCCCTAACCCTAACCCTAGCCCGAACCCTAACCCTAACCCTTCCCCGAAGCCTGACCCTCACCCGTCCCCTAATCCTAACCCGTACGCTGACACTAACCCGCGCCCTCACACGTTCGCTCCCCCTAAAGCGTTGTCGTACCCTCACCTGGACCCTAAACCGTCCCGTCCCCTAACCCTAACCCTAGCCCTGAACCCTAACCCTAACCCTGCCCCGAAGCCTGACCCTCACCCGTCCCCTAATCCTAACCCGTACGCTGACACTAACCCGCGCCCTCACACGTACGCTCCCCCTAAATCGTTGTCGTACCCTCACCTGGACCCTAACCCGTCCCCGTCCCCTAACCCTAACCCTAGCCCGAACCCTAACCCTAACCCTGCCCCGAAGCCTGACCCTCACCCGTCCCCTAATCCTAACCCGTACGCTGACACTAACCCGCGCCCTCACACGTACGCTCCCCCTAAAGCGTTGTCGTACCCTCACCTGGACCCTAAACCGTCCCCGTCCCCTAACCCTAACCCTAGCCCGAACCCTAACCCTAACCCTTCCCCGAAGCCTGACCCTCACCCTTCCCCTAATCCTAACCCGTACGCTGACACTAACCCGCGCCCTCACACGTACGCTCCCCTAAAGCGTTGTCGTACCCTCACCTGGACCCTAAACCGTCCCCGTCCCCTAACCCTAACCCTAGCCCGAACCCTAACCCTAACCCTTCCCCGAAGCCTGACCCTCACCCGTCCCCTAATCCTAACCCGTACGCTGACACTAACCCGCGCCCTCACACGTACGCTCCCCCTAAAGCGTTGTCGTACCCTCACCTGGACCCTAAACCGTCCCCGTCCCCTAACCCTAACCCTAGCCCGAACCCTAACCCTAACCCTTCCCCGAAGCCTGACCCTCACCCGTCCCCTAATCCTAACCCGTACGCTGACACTAACCCGCGCCCTCACACGTACGCTCCCCCTAAAGCGTTGTCGTACCCTCACCTGGACCCTAAACCGTCCCCGTCCCCTAACCCTAACCCTAGCCCGAACCCTAACCCTAACACTTCCCTGAAGCCTGACCCTCACCCGTCCCCTAATCCTAACCCGTACGCTGACACTAACCCGCGCCCTCACACGTACGCTCCCCCTAAAGCGTTGTCGTACCCTCACCTGGACCCTAAACCGTCCCCGTCCCCTAACCCTAACCCGAACCCTAACCCTAACCTTTCCCCGAAGCCTGACCCTCACCCGTCCCCTAATCCTAACCCGTACGCTGACACTAACCCGCGCCCTCACACGTACGCTCCCCCTAAAGCGTTGTCGTACCCTCACCTGGACCCTAAACCGTCCCCGTCCCCTAACCCTAACCCTAGCCCGAACCCTAACCCTAACCCTTCCCGAAGCCTGACCCTCACCCGTCCCCTAATCCTAACCCGTACGCTGACACTAACCCGCGCCCTCACACGTACGCTCCCCCTAAAGCGTTGTCGTACCCTCACCTGGACCCTAAACCGTCCCCGTCCCCTAACCCTAACCCTAGCCCGAACCCTAACCCTAACCCTTCCCCGAAGCCTGACCCTCACCCGTCCCCTAATCCTAACCCGTACGCTGACACTAACCCGCGCCCTCACACGTACGCTCCCCCTAAAGCGTTGTCGTACCCTCACCTGGACCCTAAACCGTCCCCGTCCCCTAACCCTAACCCTAGCCCGAACCCTAACCCTAACCCTGCCCCGAAGCCTGACCCTCACCCGTCCCCTAATCCTAACCCGTACGCTGACACTAACCTGCGCCCTCACACGTACGCTCCCCCTAAAGCGTTGTCGTACCCTCACCTGGACCCTAAACCGTCCCCGTCCCCTAACCCTAACCCTAGCCCGAACCCTAACCCTAACCCTTCCCCGAAGCCTGACCCTCACCCGTCCCCTAATCCTAACCCGTACGCTGACACTAACCCGCGCCCTCACACGTACGCTCCCCCTAAAGCGTTGTCGTACCCTCACCTGGACCCTAAACCGTCCCCGTCCCCTAACCCTAACCCTAGCCCGAACCCTAACCCTAACCCTTCCCCGAAGCCTGACCCTCACCCGTCCCCTAAACCTAACCCGTACGCTGACACTAACCCGCGCCCTCACACGTACGCTCCCCCTAAAGCGTTGTCGTACCCTCACCTGGACCCTAAACCGTCCCCGTCCCCTAACCCTAACCCTAGCCCGAACCCTAACCCTAACCCTTCACCGAAGCCTGACACTCACCCGTCCCCTAATCCTAACCCGTACGCTGACACTAACCCGCGCCCTCACACGTACGCTCCCCCTAAAGCGTTGTCGTACCCTCACCTGGACCCTAAACCGTCCCCATCCCCTAACCCTAACCCTAGCCCGAACCCTAACCCTAACCCTTCCCCGAAGCCTGACCCTCACCCGTCCCCTAATCCTAACCCGTACGCTGACACTAACCCGCGCCCTCACACGTTCGCTCCCCCTAAAGCGTTGTCGTACCCTCACCTGGACCCTAAACCGTCCCCGTCCCCTAACCCTAACCCTAGCCTGAACCCTAACCCTAACCCTGCCCCGAAGCCTGACCCTCACCCGTCCCCTAATCCTAACCCGTACGCTGACACTAACCCGCGCCCTCACACGTACGCTCCCCCTAAATCGTTGTCGTACCCTCACCTGGACCCTAACCCGTCCCCGTCCCCTAACCCTAACCCTAGCCCGAACCCTAACCCTAACCCTGCCCCGAAGCCTGACCCTCACCCGTCCCCTAATCCTAACCCGTACGCTGACACTAACCCGCGCCCTCACACGTACGCTCCCCCTAAAGCGTTGTCGTACCCTCACCTGGACCCTAAACCGTCCCCGTCCCCTAACCCTAACCCTAGCCCGAACCCTAACCCTAACCCTTCCCCGAAGCCTGACCCTCACCCGTCCCCTAATCCTAACCCGTACGCTGACACTAACCCGCGCCCTCACACGTACGCTCCCCCTAAAGCGTTGTCGTACCCTCACCTGGACCCTAAACCGTCCCCGTCCCCTAACCCTAACCCTAGCCCGAACCCTAACCCTAACCCTTCCCCGAAGCCTGACCCTCACCCGTCCCCTAATCCTAACCCGTACGCTGACACTAACCCGCGCCCTCACACGTACGCTCCCCCTAAAGCGTTGTCGTACCCTCACCTGGACCCTAAACCGTCCCCGTCCCCTAACCCTAACCCTAGCCCGAACCCTAACCCTAACCCTTCCCCGAAGCCTGACCCTCACCCGTCCCCTAATCCTAACCCGTACGCTGACACTAACCCGCGCCCTCACACGTACGCTCCCCCTAAAGCGTTGTCGTACCCTCACCTGGACCCTAAACCGTCCCCGTCCCCTAACCCTAACCCTAGCCCGAACCCTAACCCTAACACTTCCCTGAAGCCTGACCCTCACCCGTCCCCTAATCCTAACCCGTACGCTGACACTAACCCGCGCCCTCACACGTACGCTCCCCCTAAAGCGTTGTCGTACCCTCACCTGGACCCTAAACCGTCCCCGTCCCCTAACCCTAACCCGAACCCTAACCCTAACCTTTCCCCGAAGCCTGACCCTCACCCGTCCCCTAATCCTAACCCGTACGCTGACACTAACCTGCGCCCTCACACGTACGCTCCCCCTAAAGCGTTGTCGTACCCTCACCTGGACCCTAAACCGTCCCCGTCCCCTAACCCTAACCCTAGCCCGAACCCTAACCCTAACCCTTCCCCGAAGCCTGACCCTCACCCGTCCCCTAATCCTAACCCGTACGCTGACACTAACCCGCGCCCTCACACGTACGCTCCCCCTAAAGCGTTGTCGTACCCTCACCTGGACCCTAAACCGTCCCCGTCCCCTAACCCTAACCCTAGCCCGAACCCTAACCCTAACCCTTTCCCGAAGCCTGACCCTCACCCGTCACCTAATCCTAACCCGTACGCTGACACTAACCCGCGCCCTCACACGTACGCTCCCCCTAAAGCGTTGTCGTACCCTCACATGGACCCTAAACCGTCCTCGTCCCCTAACCCTAACCCTAGCCCGAACCCTAACCCTAACCCTTCCCCGAAGCCTGACACTCACCCGTCCCCTAATCCTAACCCGTACGCTGACACTAACCCGCGCCCTCACACGTACACTCCCCCTAAAGCGTTGTCGTACCCTCACCTGGACCCTAAACCGTCCCCGTCCCCTAACCCTAACCCTACCCCGAACCCTAACCCTAACCCTGCCCCGAAGCCTGACCCTCACCCGTCCCCTAATCCTAACCCGTACGCTGACACTAACCCGCGCCCTCACACGTACGCTCCCCCTAAAGCGTTGTCGTACCCTCACCTGGACCCTAACCCGTCCCCGTCCCCTAACCCTAACCCTAGCCCGAACCCTAACCCTAACCCTGCCCCGAAGCCTGACCCTCACCCGTCCCCTAATCCTAACCCGTACGCTGACACTAACCCGCGCCCTCACACGTACGCTCCCCCTAAAGCGTTGTCGTACCCTCACCTGGACCCTAAACCGTCCCCGTCCCCTAACCCTAACCCTAGCCCGAACCCTAACCCTAACCCTTCCCCGAAGCCTGACCCTCACCCGTCCCCTAATCCTAACCCGTACGCTGACACTAACCCGCGCCCTCACACGTACGCTCCCCCTAAAGCGTTGTCGTACCCTCACCTGGACCCTAAACCGTCCCCGTCCCCTAACCCTAACCCTAGCCCGAACCCTAACCCTAACCCTTCCCCGAAGCCTGACCCTCACCCGTCCCCTAATCCTAACCCGTATGCTGACACTAACCCGCGCCCTCACACGTACGCTCCCCCTAAAGCGTTGTCGTACCCTCACCTGGACCCTAAACCGTCCCCGTCCCCTAACCCTAACCCTAGCCCGAACCCTAACCCTAACCCTTCCCCGAAGCCTGACCCTCACCCGTCCCCTAATCCTAACCCGTACGCTGACACTAACCCGCGCCCTCACATGTACGCTCCCCCTAAAGCGTTGTCGTACCCTCACCTGGACCCTAAACCGTCCCCGTCCCCTAACCCTAACCTTAGCCCGAAACCTAACCCTAACCCTTCCCCGAAGCCTGACCCTCACACGTCCCCTAATCCTAACCCGTACGCTGACACTAACACGCGCCCTCACACGTACGCTCCCCCTAAAGCTTTGTCGTACCCTCACCTGGACCCTAAACCGTCCCCGTCCCCTAACCCTAACCCTAGCCTGAACCCTAACCCTAACCCTTCTCCGAAGCCTGACCCTCACCCGTCCCCTAATCCTAACCCGTACGCTGACACTAACCCGCGCCCTCACACGTACGCTCCCCCTAAAGCGTTGTCGTACCCTCACCTGGACCCTAAACCGTCCCCGTCCCCTAACCCTAACCCTAGCCCGAACCCTAACCCTAACCCTGCCCCGAAGCCTGACCCTCTCCCGTCCCCTAATCCTAACCCGTACGCTGACACTAACCCGCGCCCTCACACGTACGCTCCCCCTAAAGCGTTGTCGTACCCTCACCTGGACCCTAACCCGTCCCCGTCCCCTAAACCTAAACCTAGCCCGAACCCTAACCCTAACCCTGCCCCGAAGCCTGACCCTCACCCGTCCCCTAATCCTAACCCGTACGCTGACACTAACCCGCGCCCTCACACGTACGCTCCCCCTAAAGCGTTGTCGTACCCTCACCTGGACCCCAAACCGTCCCCGTCCCCTAACCCTAACCCTAGCCCGAACCCTAACCCTAACCCTTCCCCGAAGCCTGACCCTCACCCGTCCCCTAATCCTAACCCGTACGCTGACACTAACCCGCGCCCTCACACGTACGCTCCCCCTAAAGCGTTGTCGTACCCTCACCTGGACCCTAAACCGTCCCCGTCCCCTAACCCTAACCCTAGCCCGAACCCTAACCCTAACCCTTCCCCGAAGCCTGACCCTCACCCGTCCCCTAATCCTAACCCGTACGCTGACACTAACCCGCGCCCTCACACGTACGCTCCCCCTAAAGCGTTGTCGTACCCTCACCTGGACCCTAAACCGTCCCCGTCCCCTAACCCTAACCCTAGCTCGAACCCTAACCCTAACCCTTCCCCGAAGCCTGACCCTCACCCGTCCCCTAATCCTAACCCGTACGCTGACACTAACCCGCGCCCTCACACGTACGCTCCCCCTAAAGCGTTGTCGTACCCTCACCTGGACCCTAAACCGTCCCCGTCCCCTAACCCTAACCCTAGCCCGAACCCTAACCCTAACCCTTCCCCGAAGCCTGACCCTCACCCGTCCCCTAATCCTAACCCGTACGCTGACACTAACCCGCGCCCTCACACGTACGCTCCCCCTAAAGCGTTGTCGTACCCTCACCTGGACCCTAAACCGTCCCCGTCCCCTAACCCTAACCCTAGCCCGAACCCTAACCCTAACCCTTCCCCGAAGCCTGACCCTCACCCGTCCCCTAATCCTAACCCGTACGCTGACACTAACCCGCGCCCTCACACGTACGCTCCCCCTAAAGCGTTGTCGTACCCTCACCTGGACCCTAAACCGTCCCCGTCCCCTAACCCTAACCCTAGCCCGAACCCTAACCCTAACCCTTCCCCGAAGCCTGACCCTCACCCGTCCCCTAATCCTAACCCGTACGCTGACACTAACCCGCGCCCTCACACGTACGCTCCCCCTAAAGCGTTGTCGTACCCTCACCTGGACCCTAAACCGTCCCCGTCCCCTTACCCTAACCCTAGCCCGAACCCTAACCCTAACCCTGCCCCGAAGCCTGACCCTCACCCGTCCCCTAATCCTAACCCGTACGCTGACACTAACCCGCGCCCTCACACATACGCTCCCCCTAAAGCGTTGTCGTACCCTCACCTGGACCCTAAACCGTCCCCGTCCCCTAACCCTAACCCTAGCTCGAACCCTAACCCTAACCCTTCCCCGAAGCCTGACCCTCACCCGTCCCCTAATCCTAACCCGTACGCTGACACTAACCCGCGCCCTCACACGTACGCTCCCCCTAAAGCGTTGTCGTACCCTCACCTGGACCCTAAACCGTCCCCGTCCCCTAACCCTAACCCTAGCCCGAACCCTAACCCTAACCCTTCCCCGAAGCCTGACCCTCACCCGTCCCCTAATCCTAACCCGTACGCTGACACTAACCCGCGCGCTCACACGTACGCTCCCCCTAAAGCGTTGTCGTACCCTCACCTGGACCCTAAACCGTCCCCGTCCCCTAACCCTAACCCTAGCCCGAACCCTAACCCTAACCCTGCCCCGAAGCCTGACCCTCACCCGTCCCCTAATCCTAACCCGTACGCTGACACTAACCCGCGCCCTCACACGTACGCTCCCCCTAAAGCGTTGTCGTACCCTCACCTGGACCCTAAACCGTCCCCGTCCCCTAACCCTAACCCTAGCCCGAACCCTAACCCTAACCCTTCCCCGAAGCCTGACCCTCACCCGTCCCCTAATCCTAACCCGTACGCTGACACTAACCCGCGCCCTCACACGTACGCTCCCCCTAAAGCGTTGTCGTACCCTCACCTGGACCCTAAACCGTCCCCGTCCCCTAACCCTAACCCTAGCCCGAACCCTAACCCTAACCCTTCCCCGAAGCCTGACCCTCACCCGTCCCCTAATCCTAACCCGTACGCTGACACTAACCCGCGCCCTCACACGTACGCTCCCCCTAAAGCGTTGTCGTACCCTCACCTGGACCCTAAACCGTCCCCGTCCCCTAACCCTAACCCTAGCCCGAACCCTAACCCTAACCCTTCCCCGAAGCCTGACCCTCACCCGTCCCCTAATCCTAACCCGTACGCTGACACTAACCCGCGCCCTCACACGTACGCTCCCCCTAAAGCGTTGTCGTACCCTCACCTGGACCCTAAACCGTCCCCGTCCCCTAACCCTAACCCTAGCCCGAACCCTAACCCTAACCCTTCCCCGAAGCCTGACCCTCACCCGTCCCCTAATCCTAACCCGTACGCTGACACTAACCCGCGCCCTCACACGTACGCTCCCCCTAAAGCGTTGTCGTACCCTCACCTGGACCCTAAACCGTCCCCGTCCCCTAACCCTAACCCTAGCCCGAACCCTAACCCTAACCCTGCCCCGAAGCCTGACCCTCACCCGTCCCCTAATCCTAACCCGTACGCTGACAGTAACCCGCGCCCTCACACGTACGCTCCCCCTAAAGCGTTGTCGTACCCTCACCTGGACCCTAAACCGTCCCCGTCCCCTAACCCTAACCCTAGCCCGAACCCTAACCCTAACCCTTCCCCGAAGCCTGACCCTCACCCGTCCCCTAATCCTAACCCGTACGCTGACACTAAACCGCGCCCTCACACGTACACTCCCCCTAAAGCGTTGTCGTACCCTCACCTGGACCCTAAACCGTCCCCGTCCCCTAACCCTAACCCTAGCCCGAACCCTAACCCTAACCCTGCCCCGAAGCCTGACCCTCACCCGTCCCCTAATCCTAACCCGTACGCTGACACTAACCCGCGCCCTCACACGTACGCTCCCCCTAAAGCGTTGTCGTACCCTCACCTGGACCCTAAACCGTCCCCATCCCCTAACCCTAACCCTAGCCCGAACCCTAACCCTAACCCTTCCCCGAAGCCTGACCCTCACCCGTCCCCTAATCCTAACCCGTACGCTGACACTAACCCGCGCCCTCACACGTACGCTCCCCCTAAAGCGTTGTCGTACCCTCACCTGGACCCTAAACCGTCCCCGTCCCCTAACCCTAACCCTAGCCCGAACCCTAACCCTAACCCTTCCCCGAAGCCTGACCCTCACCCGTCCCCTAATCCTAACCCGTACGCTGACACTAACCCGCGCCCTCACACGTATGCTCCCCCTAAAGCGTTGTCGTACCCTCACCTGGACCCTAAACCGTCCCCGTCCCCTAACCCTAACCCTAGCCCGAACCCTAACCCTAACCCTTCCCCGAAGCCTGACCCTCACCCGTCCCCTAATCCTAACCCGTACGCTGACACTAACCCGCGCCCTCACACGTACGCTCCCCCTAAAGCGTTGTCGTACCCTCACCTGGACCCTAAACCGTCCCCGTCCCCTAACCCTAACCCTAGCCCGAACCCTAACCCTAACCCTTCCCCGAAGCCTGACCCTCACCCGTCCCCTAATCCTAACCCGTACGCTGACACTAACCCGCGCCCTCACACGTACGCTCCCCCTAAAGCGTTGTCGTACCCTCACCTGGACCCTAAACCGTCCCCGTCCCCTAACCCTAACCCTAGCCCGAACCCTAACCCTAACCCTGCCCCGGAGCCTGACCCTCACCCGTCCCCTAATCCTAACCCGTACGCTGACACTAACCCGCGCCCTCACACGTACGCTCCCCCTAAAGCGTTGTCGTACCCTCACCTGGACCCTAAACCGTCCCCGTCCCCTAACCCTAACCCTAGCCCGAACCCTAACCCTAACCCTTCCCCGAAGCCTGACCCTCACCCGTCCCCTAATCCTAACCCGTACGCTGACACTAACCCGCGCCCTCACACGTACGCTCCCCCTAAAGCGTTGTCGTAACCTCACCTGGACCCTAAACCGTCCCCGTCCCCTAACCCTAACCCTAGCCCGAACCCTAACCCTAACCCTTCCCCGAAGCCTGACCCTCACCCGTCCCCTAATCCTAACCCGTACGCTGACACTAACCCGCGCCCTCACACGTACGCTCCCCCTAAAGCGTTATCGTACCCTCACCTGGACCCTAAACCGTCCCCGTCCCCTAACCCTAACCCTAGCTCGAACCCTAACCCTAACCCTTCCCCGAAGCCTGACCCTCACCCGTCCCCTAATCCTAACCCGTACGCTGACACTAACCCGCGCCCTCACACGTACGCTCCCCCTAAAGCGTTGTCGTACCCTCACCTGGACCCTAACCCGTCCCCGTCCCCTAACACTAACCCTAGCCCGAACCCTAACCCTAACCCTTCCCCAAAGCCTGACCCTCACCCGTCCCCTAATCCTAACCCGTACGCTGACACTAACCCGCGCCCTCACACGTACGCTCCCCCTAAAGCGTTGTCGTACCCTCACCTGGACCCTAAACCGTCCCCGTCCCCTAACCCTAACCCTAGCCCGAACCCTAACCCTAACCCTGCCCCGAAGCCTGACCCTCACCCGTCCCCTAATCCTAACCCGTACGCTGACACTAACCCGCGCCCTCACACGTACGCTCCCCCTAAAGCGTTGTCGTACCCTCACCTGGACCCTAAACCGTCCCCGTCCCCTAACCCTAACCCTAGCCCGAACCCTAACCCTAACCCTTCCCCGAAGCCTGACCCTCACCCGTCCCCTAATCCTAACCCGTACGCTGACACTAACCCGCGCCCTCACACGTACGCTCCCCCTAAAGCGTTGTCGTACCCTCACCTGGACCCTAAACCGTCCCCGTCCCCTAACCCTAACCCTAGCCCGAACCCTAACCCTAACCCTTCCCCGAAGCCTGACCCTCACCCGTCCCCTAATCCTAACCCGTACGCTGACACTAACCCGCGCCCTCACACGTACGCTCCCCCTAAAGCGTTGTCGTACCCTCACCTGGACCCTAAACCGTCCCCGTCCCCTAACCATAACCCTAGCCCGAACCCTAACCCTAACCCTGCCCCGAAGCCTGACCCTCACCCGTCCCCTAATCCTAACCCGTACGCTGACACTAACCCGCGCCCTCACACGTACGCTCCCCCTAAAGCGTTGTCGTACCCTCACCTGGACCCTAAACCGTCCCCGTCCCCTAACCCTAACCCTAGCCCGAACCCTAACCCTAACCCTTCCCCGAAGCCTGACCCTCACCCGTCCCCTAATCCTAACCCGTACGCTGACACTAAACCGCGCCCTCACACGTACACTCCCCCTAAAGCGTTGTCGTACCCTCACCTGGACCCTAAACCGTCCCCGTCCCCTAACCCTAACCCTAGCCCGAACCCTAACCCTAACCCTGCCCCGAAGCCTGACCCTCACCCGTCCCCTAATCCTAACCCGTACGCTGACACTAACCCGCGCCCTCACACGTACGCTCCCCCTAAAGCGTTGTCGTACCCTCACCTGGACCCTAAACCGTCCCCATCCCCTAACCCTAACCCTAGCCCGAACCCTAACCCTAACCCTTCCCCGAAGCCTGACCCTCACCCGTCCCCTAATCCTAACCCGTACGCTGACACTAACCCGCGCCCTCACACGTACGCTCCCCCTAAAGCGTTGTCGTACCCTCACCTGGACCCTAAACCGTCCCCGTCCCCTAACCCTAACCCTAGCCCGAACCCTAACCCTAACCCTTCCCCGAAGCCTGACCCTCACCCGTCCCCTAATCCTAACCCGTACGCTGACACTAACCCGCGCCCTCACACGTATGCTCCCCCTAAAGCGTTGTCGTACCCTCACCTGGACCCTAAACCGTCCCCGTCCCCTAACCCTAACCCTAGCCCGAACCCTAACCCTAACCCTTCCCCGAAGCCTGACCCTCACCCGTCCCCTAATCCTAACCCGTACGCTGACACTAACCCGCGCCCTCACACGTACGCTCCCCCTAAAGCGTTGTCGTACCCTCACCTGGACCCTAAACCGTCCCCGTCCCCTAACCCTAACCCTAGCCCGAACCCTAACCCTAACCCTTCCCCGAAGCCTGACCCTCACCCGTCCCCTAATCCTAACCCGTACGCTGACACTAACCCGCGCCCTCACACGTACGCTCCCCCTAAAGCGTTGTCGTACCCTCACCTGGACCCTAAACCGTCCCCGTCCCCTAACCCTAACCCTAGCCCGAACCCTAACCCTAACCCTGCCCCGGAGCCTGACACTCACCCGTCCCCTAATCCTAACCCGTACGCTGACACTAACCCGCGCCCTCACACGTACGCTCCCCCTAAAGCGTTGTCGTACCCTCACCTGGACCCTAAACCGTCCCCGTCCCCTAACCCTAACCCTAGCCCGAACCCTAACCCTAACCCTTCCCCGAAGCCTGACCCTCACCCGTCCCCTAATCCTAACCCGTACGCTGACACTAACCCGCGCCCTCACACGTACGCTCCCCCTAAAGCGTTGTCGTACCCTCACCTGGACCCTAAACCGTCCCCGTCCCCTAACCCTAACCCTAGCCCGAACCCTAACCCTAACACTTCCCCGAAGCCTGACCCTCACCCGTCCCCTAATCCTAACCCGTACGCTGACACTAACCCGCGCCCTCACACGTACGCTCCCCCTAAAGCGTTATCGTACCCTCACCTGGACCCTAAACCGTCCCCGTCCCCTAACCCTAACCCTAGCTCGAACCCTAACCCTAACCCTTCCCCGAAGCCTGACCCTCACCCGTCCCCTAATCCTAACCCGTACGCTGACACTAACCCGCGCCCTCACACGTACGCTCCCCCTAAAGCGTTGTCGTACCCTCACCTGGACCCTAAACCGTCCCCGTCCCCTAACCCTAACCCTAGCCCGAACCCTAACCCTAACCCTTCCCCGAAGCCTGACCCTCACCCGTCCCCTAATCCTAACCCGTACGCTGACACTAACCCGCGCCCTCACACGTACGCTCCCCCTAAAGCGTTTTCGTACCCTCACCTGGACCCTAAACCGTCCCCGTCCCCTAACCCTAACCCTAGCCCGAACCCTAACCCTAACCCTTCCCCGAAGCCTGACCCTCACCCGTCCCCTAATCCTAACCCGTACGCTGACACTAACCCGCGCCCTCACACATACGCTCCCCCTAAAGCGTTGTCGTACCCTCACCTGGACCCTAAACCGTCCCCGTCCCCTAACCCTAACCCTAGCCCGAACCCTAACCCTAACCCTTCCCCGAAGCCTGACCCTCACCCGTCCCCTAATCCTAACCCGTACGCTGACACTAACCCGCGCCCTCACACGTACGCTCCCCCTAAAGCGTTGTCGTACCCTCACCTGGACCCTAAACCGTCCCCGTCCCCTAACCCTAACCCTAGCCCGAACCCTAACCCTAACCCTTCCCCGAAGCCTGACCCTCACCCGTCCCCTAATCCTAACCCGTACGCTGACACTAACCCGCGCCCTCACACGTACGCTCCCCGTAAAGCGTTGTCGTACCCTCACCTGGACCCTAAACCGTCCCCGTCCCCTAACCCTAACCCTAGCCCGAACCCTAACCCTAACCCTTCCCCGAAGCCTGACCCTCACCCGTCCCCTAATCCTAACCCGTACGCTGACACTAACCCGCGCCCTCACACGTACGCTCCCCCTAAAGCGTTGTCGTACCCTCACCTGGACCCTAAACCGTCCCCATCCCCTAACCCTAACCCTAGCCCGAACCCTAAACCTAACCCTTCCCCGAAGCCTGACCCTCACCCGTACCCTAATCCTAACCCGTACGCTGACACTAACCCGCGCCCTCACACGTACGCTCCCCCTAAAGCGTTGTCGTACCCTCACCTGGACCCTAAACCGTCCCCGTCCCCTAACCCTAACCCTAGCCCGAACCCTAACCCTAACCCTTCCCCGAAGCCTGACCCTCACCCGTCCCCTAATCCTAACCCGTACGCTGACACTAACCCGTGCCCTCACACGTACGCTCCCCCTAAAGTGTTGTCGTACCCTCACCTGGACCCTAAACCGTCCCCGTCCCCTAACCCTAACCCTAGCCCGAACCCTAACCCTAACCCTTCCCCGAAGCCTGACCCTCACCCGTCCCCTAATCCTAACCCGTACGCTGACACTAACCCGCGCCCTCACACGTACGCTCCCCCTAAAGCGTTGTCGTACCCTCACCTGGACCCTAAACCGTCCCCGTCCCCTAACCCTAACCCTAGCCCGAACCCTAACCCTAACCCTTCCCCGAAGCCTGACCCTCACCCGTCCCCTAATCCTAACCCGTACGCTGACACTAACCCGCACCCTCACACGTACGCTCCCCCTAAAGCGTTGTCGTACCCTCACCTGGACCCTAAACCGTCCCCGTCCCCTAACCCTAACCCTAGCCCGAACCCTAACCCTAACCCTTCCCCGAAGCCTGACCCTCACCCGTCCCCTAATCCTAACCCGTACGCTGACACTAACCCGCGCCCTCACACGTACGCTCCCCCTAAAGCGTTGTCGTACCCTCACCTGGACCCTAAACCGTCCCCGTCCCCTAACCCTAACCCTAGCCCGAACCCTAACCCTAACACTTCCCCGAAGCCTGACCCTCACCCGTCCCCTAATCCTAACCCGTACGCTGACACTAACCCGCGCCCTCACACGTACGCTCCCCCTAAAGCGTTGTCGTACCCTCACCTGGACCCTAAACCGTCCCCGTCCCCTAACCCTAACCCTAGCCCGAACCCTAACCCTAACCCTTCCCCGAAGCCTGACCCTCACCCGTCCCCTAATCCTAACCCGTACGCTGACACTAACCCGCGCCCTCACACGTACGCTCCCCCTAAAGCGTTGTCGTACCCTCACCTGGACCCTAAACCGTCCCCGTCCCCTAACCCTAACCCTAGCCCGAACCCTAACCCTAACCCTTCCCCGAAGCCTGACCCTCACCCGTCCCCTAATCCTAACCCGTACGCTGACACTAACCCGCGCCCTCACACGTACGCTCCCCCTAAAGCGTTGTCGTACCCTCACCTGGACCCTAAACCGTCCCCGTCCCCTAACCCTAACCCTAGCCCGAACCCTAACCCTAACCCTTCCCCGAAGCCTGACCCTCACCCGTCCCCTAATCCTAACCCGTACGCTGACACTAACCCGCGCCCTCACACGTACGCTCCCCCTAAAGCGTTGTCGTACCCTCACCTGGACCCTAACCCGTCCCCGTCCCCTAACCCTAACCCTAGCCCGAACCCTAACCGTAACCCTTCCCCGAAGCCTGACCCTCACCCGTCCCCTAATCCTAACCCGTACGCTGACACTAACCCGCGCCCTCACACGTACGCTCCCCCTAAAGCGTTGTCGTTCCCTCACCTGGACCCTAAACCGTCCCCGTCAACTAACCCTAACCCTAGCCCGAACCCTAACCCTAACCCTTCCCCGAAGCCTGACCCACACCCGTCCCCTAATCCTAACCCGTACGCTGACACTAACCCGCGCCCTTACACGTACGCTCCCCCTAAAGCGTTGTCGTACCCTCACCTGGACCCTAAAGCATCCCCGTCCCCTAACCCTAACCCTAGCCCGAACCCTAACCCTAACCCTTCCCCGAAGCCTGACCCTCACCCGTCCCCTAATCCTAACCCGTACGCTGACACTAACCCGCGCCCTCACACGTACGCTCCCCCTAAAGCGTTGTCGTACCCTCACCTGGACCCTAAACCGTCCCCGTCCCCTAACCCTAACCCTAGCCCGAACCCTAACCCTAACCCTGCCCCGAAGCCTGACCCTCACCCGTCCCCTAATCCTAACCCGTACGCTGACACTAACCCGCGCCCTCACACGTACGCTCCCCCTAAAGCGTTGTTGTACCCTCACCTGGACCCTAAACCGTCCCCGTCCCCTAACCCTAACCCTAGCCCGAACCCTAACGCTAACCCTGCCCCGAAGCCTGACCCTCACCCGTCCCCTAATCCTAACCCGTACGCTGACACTAACCCGCGCCCTCACACGTACGCTCCCCCTAAAGCGTTGTCGTACCCTCACCTGGACCCTAAACCGTCCCCGTCCCCTAACCCTAACCCTAGCCCGAACCCTAACCCTAACCCTTCCCCGAAGCCTGACCCTCACCCGTCCCCTAAACCTAACCCGTACGCTGACACTAACCCGCGCCCTCACACGTACGCTCCCCCTAAAGCGTTGTCGTACCCTCACCTGGACCCTAAACCGTCCCCGTCCCCTAAACTTAACCCTAGCCCGAACCCTAACCCTAACCCTTCCCCGAAGCCTGACCCTCACCCGTCCCCTAATCCTAACCCGTACGCTGACACTAACCCGCGCCCTCACACGTACGCTCCCCCTAAAGCGTTGTCGTACCCTCACCTGGACCCTAAACCGTCCCCGTCCCCTAACCCTAACCCTAGCCCGAACCCTAACCCTAACCCTGCCCCGAAGCCTGACCCTCACCCGTCCCCTAATCCTAACCCGTACGCTGACACTAACCCGCGCCCTCACACGTACGCTCCCCCTAAAGCGTTGTCGTACCCTCACCTGGACCCTAAACCGTCCCCGTCCCCTAACCCTAACCCTAGCCCGAACCCTAACCCTAACCCTTCCCCGAAGCCTGACCCTCACCCGTCCCCTAATCCTAACCCGTACGCTGACACTAACCCGCGCCCTCACACGTACGCTCCCCCTAAAGCGTTGTCGTACCCTCACCTGGACCCTAAACCGTCCCCGTCCCCTAACCCTAACCCTAGCCCGAACCCTAAACCTAACCCTTCCCCGAAGCCTGACCCTCACCCGTCTCCTAATCCTAACCCGTACGCTGACACTAACCCGCGCCCTCACACGTACGCTCCCCCTAAAGCGTTGTCGTACCCTCACCTGGACCCTAAACCGTCCCCGTCCCCTAACCATAACCCTAGCCCGAACCCTAACCCTAACCCTTCCCCGAAGCCTGACCCTCACCCGTCCCCTAATCCTAACCCGTACGCTGACACTAACCCGCGCCCTCACACGTACGCTCCCCCTAAAGCGTTGTCGTACCCTCACCTGGACCCTAAACCGTCCCCGTCCCCTAACCCTAACCCTAGCCCGAACCCTAACCCTAACCCTTCCCCGAAGCCTGAACCTCACCCGTCCCCTAATCCTAACCCGTACGCTGACACTAACCCGCGCCCTCACACGTACGCTCCCCCTAAAGCGTTGTCGTACCCTCACCTGGACCCTAAACCGACCCCGTCCCCTAACCCTAACCCTAGCCCGAAACCTAACCCTAACCCTGCCCCGAAGCCTGACCCTCACCCTTCCCCTAATCCTAACCGTACGCTGACACTAACCCGCGCCCTCACACGTACGCTCCCCCTAAAGCGTTGTCGTACCCTCACCTGGACCCTAAACCGTCCCCGTCCCCTAACCCTAACCCTAGCCCGAACCCTAACCCTAACCCTTCCCCGAAGCCTGACCCTCACACGTCCCCTAATCCTAACCCGTACGCTGACACTAACCCGCGCCCTCACACGTACGCTCCCCCTAAAGCATTGTCGTACCCTCACCTGGACCCTAAACCGTCCCCGTCACCTAACCCAAACCCTAGCCCGAACCCTAACCCTAACCCTTCCCCGAAGCCTGACCCTCACCCGTCCCCTAATCCTAACCCGTACGCTGACACTAACCCGCGCCCTCACACGTACGCTCCCCCTAAAGCGTTGTCGTACCCTCACCTGGACCCTAAACCGTCCCCGTCCCCTAACCCTAACCCTAGCCCGAACCCTAACCCTAAACCTGCCCCGAAGCCTGACCCTCACCCGTCCCCTAATCCTAACCCGTACGCTGACACTAACCCGCGCCCTCACACGTACGCTCCCCCTAAAGCATTTTCGTACCCTCACCTGGACCCTAAACCGTTCCCGTCCCCTAACCCTAACCCTAGCCCGAACACTAACCCTAACCCTGCCCCGAAGCCTGACCCTCACCCGTCCCCTAATCCTAACCCGTACGCTGACACTAACCCGCGCCCTCACACGTACGCTCCCCCTAAAGCGTTGTCGTACCCTCACCTGGACCCTAAACCGTCCCCGTCCCCTAACCCTAACCCTAGCCCGAACCCTAACCCTAACCCTGCCCCGAAGCCTGACCCTCACCCGTCCCCTAATCCTAAACCGTACGCTGACACTAACCCGCGCCCTCACACGTACGCTCCCCCTAAAGCGTTGTCGTACCCTCACCTGGACCCTAAACCGTCCCCGTCCCCTAACCCTAACCCTAGCCCGAACCCTAACCCTAACCCTTCCCTGAAGCCTGACCCTCACCCGTCCCCTAATCCTAACCCGTACGCTGACACTAACCCGCGCCCTCACACGTACGCTCCCCCTAAAGCGTTGTCGTACCCTCACCTGGACCCTAAACCGTCCCCGTCCCCTAACCCTAACCCTAGCCCGAACCCTAACCCTAACCCTGCCCCGAAGCCTGACCCTCACCCGTCCCCTAATCCTAACCCGTACGCTGACACTAACCCGCGCCCTCACACGTACGCTCCCCCTAAAGCGTTGTCGTACCCTCACCTGGACCCTAAACCGTCCCCGTCCCCTAACCCTAACCCTAGCCCGAACCCTAACCCTAACCCTGCCCCGAAGCCTGACCCTCACCCGTCCCCTAATCCTAACCCGTACGCTGACACTAACCCGCGCCCTCACACGTACGCTCCCCCTAAAGCGTTGTCGTACCCTCACCTGGACCCTAAACCGTCCCCGTCCCCTAACCCTAACCCTAGCCCGAACCCTAACCCTAACCCTGCCCCGAAGCCTGACCCTCACCCGTCCCCTAATCCTAACCCGTACGCTGACACTAACCCGCGCCCTCACACGTACGCTCCCCCTAAAGCGTTGTCGTACCCTCACCTGGACCCTAAACCGTCCCCATCCCCTAACCCTAACCCTAGCCCGAACCCTAACCCTAACCCTTCCCCGAAGCCTGACACTCACCCGTCCCCTAATCCTAACCCGTACGCTGACACTAACCCGCGCCCTCACACGTACGCTCCCCCTAAAGCGTTGTCGTACCCTCACCTGGACCCTAAACCGTCCCCGTCCCCTAACCCTAACCCTAGCCCGAACCCTAACCCTAACCCTTCCCCGAAGCCTGACCCTCACCCGTCCCCTAATCCTAACCCGTACGCTGACACTAACCCGCGCCCTCACACGTACGCTCCCCCTAAAGCGTTGTCGTACCCTCACCTGGACTCTAAGCCGTCCCCGTCCCCTAACCCTAACCCTAGCCCGAACCCTAACCCTAACCCTGCCCCGAAGCCTGACCCTCACCCGTCCCCTAATCCTAACCCGTACACTGACACTAACCCGCGCCCTCAAACGTACGCTCCCCCTAAAGCGTTGTCGTACCCTCACCTGGACCCTAAACCGTCCCCGTCCCCTAACCCTAACCCTAGCCCGAACCCTAACCCTAACCCTTCCCCGAAGCCTGACCCTCACCCGTCCCCTAATCCTAACCCGTACGCTGACACTAACCCGCGCCCTCACACGTACGCTCCCCCTAAAGCGTTGTTGTACACTCACCTGGACCCTAAACCGTCCCCGTCCCCTAACCCTAACCCTAGCCCGAACCCTAACCCTAACCCTTCCCCGAAGCCTGACCCTCACCCGTCCCCTAATCCTAACCCGTACGCTGACACTAACCCGCGCCCTCACACGTACGCTCCCCCTAAAGCGTTGTCGTACCCTCACCTGGACCCTAAACCGTCCCCGTCCCCTAACCCTAACCCTAGCCCGAACCCTAACCCTAACCCTTCCCCGAAGCCTGACCCTCACCCGTCCCCTAATCCTAACCCGTACGCTGACACTAACCCGCGCCCTCACACGTACGCTCCCCCTAAAGCGTTGTCGTACCCTCACCTGGACCCTAAACCGTCCCCGTCCCCTAACCCTAACCCTAGCCCGAACCCTAACCCTAACCCTTCCCCGAAGCCTGACCCTCACCCGTCCCCTAATCCTAACCCGTACGCTGACACTAACCCGCGCCCTCACACGTACGCTCCCCCTAAAGCGTTGTCGTACCCTCACCTGGACCCTAAACCGTCCCCGTCCCCTAACCCTAACCCTAGCCCGAACCCTAACCCTAACCCTTCCCCGAAGCCTGACCCTCACCCGTCCCCTAATCCTAACCCGTACGCTGACACTAACCCGCGCCCTCACACGTACGCTCCCCCTAAAGCGTTGTCGTACCCTCACCTGGACCCTAAACCGTCCCCGTCCCCTAACCCGAACCCTAGCCCGAACCCTAACCCTAACCCTTCCCCGAAGCCTGACCCTCACCCGTCCCCTAATCCTAACCCGTACGCTGACACTAACCCGCGCCCTCACACGTACGCTCCCCCTAAAGCGTTGTCGTACCCTCACCTGGACCCTAAACCGTCCCCGTCCCCTAACCCTAACCCTAGCCCGAACCCTAACCCTAACCCTGCCCCGAAGCCTGACCCTCACCCGTCCCCTAATCCTAACCCGTACGCTGACACTAACCCGCGCCCTCACACGTACGCTCCCCCTAAAGTGTTGTCGTACCCTCACCTGGACCCTAAACCGTCCCCGTCCCCTAACCCTAACCCTAGCCCGAACCCTAACCCTAACCCTTCCCCGAAGCCTGACCCTCACCCGTCCCCTAATCCTAACCCGTACGCTGACACTAACCCGCGCCCTCACACGTACGCTCCCCCTAAAGCGTTGTCGTACCCTCACCTGGACCCTAAACCGTCCCCGTCTCCTAACCCTAACCCTAGCCCAAACCCTAACCCTAACCCTTCCCCGAAGCCTGACCCTCACCCGTCCCCTAATCCTAACCCGTACGCTGACACTAACCCGCGCCCTCACACGTACGCTCCCCCTAAAGCGTTGTCGTATCCTCACCTGGACCCTAAACCGTCCCCGTCCCCTAACCCTAACCCTAGCCCGAACCCTAACCCTAACCCTTCCCCGAAGCCTGACCCTCACCCGTCCCCTAATCCTAACCCGTACGCTGACACTAACCCGCGCCCTCACACGTACGCTCCCCCTAAAGCGTTGTCGTACCCTCACCTGGACCCTAAACCGTCCCCGTCCCCTAACCCTAACCCTAGCCCGAACCCTAACCCTAACCCTTCCCCGAAGCCTGACCCTCACCCGTCCCCTAATCCTAACCCGTACGCTGACACTAACCCGGGCCCTCACACGTAGGCTCCCCCTAAAGCGTTGTCGTACCCTCACCTGGACCCTAAACCGTCCCCGTCCCCTAACCCTAACCCTAGCCCGAACCCTAACCCTAACCCTTCCCCGAAGCCTGACCCTCACCCGTCCCCTAATCCTAAACTGTACGCTGACACTAACCCGCGCCCTCACACGTACGCTCCCCCTAAAGCGTTGTCGTACCCTCACCTGGACCCTAAACCGTCCCCGTCCCCTAACCCTAACCCTAGCCCGAACCCTAACCCTAACCCTTCCCCGAAGCCTGACCATCACCCGTCCCCTAATCCTAACCCGTACGCTGACACTAACCCGCGCCCTCACACGTACGCTCCCCCTAAAGCGTTGTCGTACCCTCACCTGGACCCTAAACCGTCCCCGTCCCCTAACCCTAACCCTAGCCCGAACCCTAACCCTAACCCTTCCCCGAAGCCTGACCCTCACCCGTCCCCTAATCCTAACCCGTACGCTGACACTAACCCGCGCCCTCACACGTACGCTCCCCCTAAAGCGTTGTCGTACCCTCACCTGGACCCTAAACCGTCCCCGTCCCCTAACCCTAACCCTAGCCCGAACCCTAACCCTAACCCTGCCCCGAAGCCTGACCCTCACCCGTCCCCTAATCCTAACCCGTACGCTGACACTAAACCGCGCCCTCACACGTACGCTCCCCCTAAAGCGTTGTCGTACCCTCACCTGGACCCTAAACCGTCCCCGTCCCCTAACCCTAACCCTAGCCCGAACCCTAACCCTAACCCTTCCCCGAAGCCTGACCCTCACCCGTCCCCTAATCCTAACCCGTACGCTGACACTAACCCGCGCCCTCACACGTACGCTCCCCCTAAAGCGTTGTCGTACCCTCACCTGGACCCTAAACCGTCCCCGTCCCCTAACCCTAACCCTAGGCCGAACCCTAACCCTAACCCTTCCCCAAAGCCTGACCCTCACCCGTCCCCTAATCCTAACCCGTACGCTGACACTAACCCGCGCCCTCACACGTACGCTCCCCCTAAAGCGTTGTCGTACCCTCACCTGGACCCTAAACCGTCCCCGTCCCCTAACCCTAACCCTAGCCCGAACCCTAACCCTAACCCTTCCCCGAAGCCTGACCCTCAACCGTCCCCTAATCCTAACCCGTACGCTGACACTAACCCGCGCCCTCACACGTACGCTCCCCCTAAAGCGTTGTCGTACCCTCACCTGGACCCTAAACCGTCCCCGTCCCCTAACCCTAACCCTAGCCCGAACCCTAACCCTAACCCTTTCCCGAAGCCTGACCCTCACCCGTCCCCTAATCCTAAACCGTACGCTGACACTAACCCGCGCCCTCACACGTACGCTCCCCCTAAAGCGTTGTCGTACCCTCACCTGGACCCTAAACCGTCCCCGTCCCCTAACCCTAACCCTAGACCGAACCCTAACCCTAACCCTTCCCCGAAGCCTGACCCTCACCCGTCCCCTAATCCTAACCCGTACGCTGACACTAACCCGCGCCCTCACACGTACGCTCCCCCTAAAGCGTTGTCGTACCCTCACCTGGACCCTAAACCGTCCCCGTCCCCTAACCCTAACCCTAGCCCGAACCCTAACCCTAACCCTTCCCCGAAGCCTGACCCTCACCCGTCCCCTAATCCTAACCCGTACGCTGACACTAACCCGCGCCCTCACACGTACGCTCCCCCTAAAGCGTTGTCGTACCCTCACCTGGACCCTAAACCGTCCCCGTCCCCTAACCCTAACCCTAGCCCGAACCCTAACCCTAACCCTTCCCCGAAGCCTGACCCTCACCCGTCCCCTAATCCTAACCCGTACGCTGACACTAACCCGCGCCCTCACACGTACGCTCCCCCTAAAGCGTTGTCGTACCCACACCTGGACCCTAAACCGTCCCCGTCCCCTAACCCTAACCCTAGCCCGAACCCTAACCCTAACCCTGCCCCGAAGCCTGACCCTCACCCGTCCCCTAATCCTAACCCGTACGCTGACACTAACCCGCGCCCTCACACGTACGCTCCCCCTAAAGCGTTGTCGTACCCTCACCTGGACCCTAAACCGTCCCCGTCCCCTAACTCTAACCCTAGCCCGAACCCTAACCCTAACCCTTCCCCGAAGCCTGACCCTCACCCGTCCCCTAATCCTAACCCGTACGCTGACACTAACCCGCGCCCTCACACGTACGCTCCCCCTAAAGCGTTGTCGTACCCTCACCTGGACCCTAAACCGTCCCCGTCCCCTAACCCTAACCCTAGCCCGAACCCTAACCCTAACCCTTCCCCGAAGCCTGACCCTCACCCGTCCCCTAATCCTAACCCGTACGCTGACACTAACCCGCGCCCTCACACGTACGCTCCCCCTAAAGCGTTGTCGTACCCTCACCTGGACCCTAAACCGTCCCCGTCCCCTAACCCTAACCCTAGCCCGAACCCTAACCCTAACCCTTCCCCGAAGCCTGACCCTCACCCGTCCCCTAATCCTAACCCGTACGCTGACACTAACCCGCGCCCTCACACGTACGCTCCCCCTAAAGCGTTGTCGTACCCTCACCTGGACCCTAAACCGTCCCCGTCCCCTAACCCTAACCCTAGCCCGAACCCTAACCCTAACCCTGCCCCGAAGCCTGACCCTCACCCGTCCCCTAATCCTAACCCGTACGCTGACACTAACCCGCGCCCTCACACGTACGCTCCCCCTAAAGCGTTGTCGTACCCTCACCTGGACCCTAAACCGTCCCCGTCCCCTAACCCTAACCCTAGCCCGAACCCTAACCCTAACCCTTCCCCGAAGCCTGACCCTCACCCGTCCCCTAATCCTAAACCGTACGCTGACACTAACCCGCGCCCTCACACGTACGCTCCCCCTAAAGCGTTGTCGTACCCTCACCTGGACCCTAAACCGTCCCCGTCCCCTAACCCTAACCCTAGACCGAACCCTAACCCTAACCCTTCCCCGAAGCCTGACCCTCACCCGTCCCCTAATCCTAACCCGTACGCTGACACTAACCCGCGCCCTCACACGTACGCTCCCCCTAAAGCGTTGTCGTACCCTCACCTGGACCCTAAACCGTCCCCGTCCCCTAACCCTAACCCTAGCCCGAACCCTAACCCTAACCCTTCCCCGAAGCCTGACACTCACCCGTCCCCTAATCCTAACCCGTACGCTGACACTAACCCGCGCCCTCACACGTACGCTCCCCCTAAAGCGTTGTCGAACCCTCACCTGGACCCTAAACCGTCCCCGTCCCCTAACCCTAACCCTAGCCCGAACCCTAACCCTAACCCTTCCCCGAAGCCTGACCCTCACCCGTCCCCTAATCCTAACCCGTACGCTGACACTAACCCGCGCCCTCACACGTACGCTCCCCCTAAAGCGTTGTCATACCCTCACCTGGACCCTAAACCGTCCCCGTCCCCTAACCCTAACCCTAGCCGGAACCCTAACCCTAACCCTGCCCCGAAGCCTGACCCTCACCCGTCCCCTAATCCTAACCCGTACGCTGACACTAACCCGCGCCCTCACACGTACGCTCCCCCTAAAGCGTTGTCGTACCCTCACCTGGACCCTAAACCGTCCCCGTCCCCTAACTCTAACCCTAGCCCGAACCCTAACCCTAACCCTTCCCCGAAGCCTGACCCTCACTCGTCCCCTAATCCTAACCCGTACGCTGACACTAACCCGCGCCCTCACACGTACGCTCCCCCTAAAGCGTTGTCGTACCCTCACCTGGACCCTAAACCGTCCCCGTCCCCTAACCCTAACCCTAGCCTGAACCCTAACCCTAACCCTTCCCCGAAGCCTGACCCTCACCCGTCCCCTAATCCTAACCCGTACGCTGACACTAACCCGCGCCCTCACACGTACGCTCCCCCTAAAGCGTTGTCGTACCCTCACCTGGACCCTAAACCGTCCCCGTCCCCTAACCCTAACCCTAGCCCGAACCCTAACCCTAACCCTTCCCCGAAGCCTGACCCTCACCCGTCCCCTAATCCTAACCCGTACGCTGACACTAACCCGCGCCCTCACACGTACGCTCCCCCTAAAGCGTTGTCGTACCCTCACCTGGACCCTAAACCGTCCCCGTCCCCTAACCCTAACCCTAGACCGAACCCTAACCCTAACACTGCTCCGAAGCCTGACCCTCACCCGTCCCCTAATCCTAACCCGTACGCTGACACTAACCCGCGCCCTCACACGTACGCTCCCCCTAAAGCGTTGTCGTACCCTCACCTGGACCCTAAACCGTCCCCGTCCCCTAACCCTAACCCTAGCCCGAACCCTAACCCTAACCCTTCCCCGAAGCCTGACCCTCACCTGTCCCCTAATCCTAACCCGTACGCTGACACTAACCCACGCCCTCACACGTACGCTCCCCCTAAAGCGTTGTCGTACCCTCACCTGGACCCTAAACCGTCCCCGTCCCCTAACCCTAACCCTAGCCCCAACCCTAACCCTAACCCTTCCCCGAAGCCTGACCCTCACCCGTCCCCTAATCCTAACCCGTACGCTGACACTAACCCGCGCCCTCACACGTACGCTCCCCCTAAAGCGTTGTCGTACCCTCACCTGGACCCTAAACCGTCCCCGTCCCCTAACCCTAACCCTAGCCCGAACCCTAACCCTAACCCTGCCCCGAAGCCTGACCCTCACCCGTCCCCTAATCCTAACCCGTACGCTGACACTAACCCGCGCCCTCACACGTACGCTCCCCCTAAAGCGTTGTCGTACCCTCACCTGGACCCTAAACCGTCCCCGTCCCCTAACTCTAACCCTAGCCCGAACCCTAACCCTAACCCTTCCCCGAAGCCTGACCCTCACCCGTCCCCTAATCCTAACCCGTACGCTGACACTAACCCGCGCCCTCACACGTACGCTCCCCCTAAAGCGTTGTCGTACCCTCACCTGGACCCTAAACCGTCCCCGTCCCCTAACCCTAACCCTAGCCCGAACCCTAACACTAACCCTTCCCCAAAGCCTGACCCTCACCCGTCCCCTAATCCTAACCCGTACGCTGACACTAACCCGCGCCCTCACACGTACGCTCCCCCTAAAGCGTTGTCGTACCCTCACCTGGACCCTAAACCGTCCCCGTCCCCTAACCCTAACCCTAGCCCGAACCCTAACCCTAACCCTTCCCCGAAGCCTGACCCTCACCCGTCCCCTAATCCTAACCCGTACGCTGACACTAACCCGCGCCCTCACACGTACGCTCCCCCTAAAGCGTTGTCGTACCCTCACCTGGACCCTAAACCGTCCCCGTCCCCTAACCCTAACCCTAGCCCGAACCCTAACCCTAACCCTTCCCCGAAGCCTGACCCTCACCCGTCCCCTAATCCTAACCCGTACGCTGACACTAACCCGCGCCCTCACACGTACGCTCCCCCTAAAGCGTTGTCGTACCCTCACCTGGACCCTAAACCGTCCCCGTCCCCTAACCCTAACCCTAGCCCGAACCCTAACCCTAAACCTTCCCCGAAGCCTGACCCTCACCCGTCCCCTAATCCTAACCCGTACGCTGACACTAACCCGCGCCCTCACACGTACGCTCCCCCTAAAGCGTTGTCGTACCCTCACCTGGACCCTAAACCGTCCCCGTCCCCTAACCCTAACCCTAGCCCGAACCCTAACCCTAACCCTTCCCCGAAGCCTGACCCTCACCCGTCCCCTAATCCTAACCCGTACGCTGACACTAACCCGCGCCCTCACACGTACGCTCCCCCTAAAGCGTTGTCGTACCCTCACCTGGACCCTAAACCGTCCCCATCCCCTAACCCTAACCCTAGCCCGAACCCTAACCCTAACGCTTCCCCGAAGCCTGACCCTCACCCGTCCCCTAATCCTAACCCGTACGCTGACACTAACCCGCGCCCTCACACGTACGCTCCCCCTAAAGCGTTGTCGTACCCTCACCTGGACCCTAAACCGTCCCCGTCCCCTAACCCTAACCCTAGCCCGAACCCTAACCCTAACCCTGCCCCGAAGCCTGACCCTCACCCGTCCCCTAATCCTAACCCGTACGCTGACACTAACCCGCGCCCTCACACGTACGCTCCCCCTAAAGCGTTGTCGTACCCTCACCTGGACCCTAAACCGTCCCCGTCCCCTAACTCTAACCCTAGCCCGAACCCTAACCCTAACCCTTCCCCGAAGCCTGACCCTCACTCGTCCCCTAATCCTAACCCGTACGCTGACACTAACCCGCGCCCTCACACGTACGCTCCCCCTAAAGCGTTGTCGTACCCTCACCTGGACCCTAAACCGTCCCCGTCCCCTAACCCTAACCCTAGCCCGAACCCTAACCCTAACCCTTCCCCGAAGCCTGACCCTCACCCGTCCCCTAATCCTAACCCGTACGCTGACACTAACCCGCGCACTCACACGTACGCTCCCCCTAAAGCGTTGTCGTACCCTCACCTGGACCCTAAACCGTCCCCGTCCCCTAACCCTAACCCTAGCCCGAACCCTAACCCTAACCCTTCCCCGAAGCCTGACCCTCACCCGTCCCCTAATCCTAACCCGTACGCTGACACTAACCCGCGCCCTCACACGTACGCTCCCCCTAAAGCGTTGTCGTACCCTCACCTGGACCCTAAACCGTCCCCGTCCCCTAACCCTAACCCTAGACCGAACCCTAACCCTAACACTGCTCCGAAGCCTGACCCTCACCCGTCCCCTAATCCTAACCCGTACGCTGACACTAACCCGCGCCCTCACACGTACGCTCCCCCTAAAGCGTTGTCGTACCCTCACCTGGACCCTAAACCGTCCCCGTCCCCTAACCCTAACCCTAGCCCGAACCCTAACCCTAACCCTTCCCCGAAGCCTGACCCTCACCCGTCCCCTAATCCTAACCCGTACGCTGACACTAACCCACGCCCTCACACGTACGCTCCCCCTAAAGCGTTGTCGTACCCTCACCTGGACCCTAAACCGTCCCCGTCCCCTAACCCTAACCCTAGCCCCAACCCTAACCCTAAACCTTCCCCGAAGCCTGACCCTCACCCGTCCCCTAATCCTAACCCGTACGCTGACACTAACCCGCGCCCTCACACGTACGCTCCCCCTAAAGCGTTGTCGTACCCTCACCTGGACCCTAAACCGTCCCCGTCCCCTAACCCTAACCCTAGCCCGAACCCTAACCCTAACCCTTCCCCGAAGCCTGACCCTCACCCGTCCCCTAATCCTAACCCGTACGCTGACACTAACCCGCGCCCTCACACGTACGCTCCCCCTAAAGCGTTGTCGTACCCTCACCTGGACCCTAAACCGTCCCCGTCCCCTAACCCTAACCCTAGCCCGAACCCTAACCCTAACGCTTCCCCGAAGCCTGACCCTCACCCGTCCCCTAATCCTAACCCGTACGCTGACACTAACCCGCGCCCTCACACGTACGCTCCCCCTAAAGCGTTGTCGTACCCTCACCTGGACCCTAAACCGTCCCCGTCCCCTAACCCTAACCCTAGCCCGAACCCTAACCCTAACCCTTCCCCGAAGCCTGACCCTCACCCGTCCCCTAATCCTAACCCGTACGCTGACACTAACCCGCGCCCTCACACGTACGCTCCCCCTAAAGCGTTGTCGTACCCTCACCTGGACCCTAAACCGTCCCCGTCCCCTAACCCTAACCCTAGCCCGAACCCTAACCCTAACCCTTCCCCGAAGCCTGACCCTCACCCGTCCCCTAATCCTAACCCGTACGCTGACACTAACCCGCGCCCTCACACGTACGCTCCCCCTAAAGCGTTGTCGTACCCTCACCTGGACCCTAAACCGTCCCCGTCCCCTAACCCTAACCCTAGCCCGAACCCTAACCCTAACCCTTCCCCGAAGCCTGACCCTCACCCGTCCCCTAATCCTAACCCGTACGCTGACACTAACCCGCGCCCTCACATGTACGCTCCCCCTAAAGCGTTGTCGTACCCTCACCTGGACCCTAAACCGTCCCCGTCCCCTAACCCTAACCCTAGCCCGAACCCTAACCCTAACCCTTCCCCGAAGCCTGACCCTCACCCGTCCCCTAATCCTAACCCGTACGCTGACACTAACCCGCGCCCTCACACGTACGCTCCCCCTAAAGCGTTGTCGTACCCTCACCTGGACCCTAAACCGTCCCCGTCCCCTAACCCTAACCCTAGCCCGAACCCTAACCCTAACCCTTCCCCGAAGCCTGACCCTCACCCGTCCCCTAATCCTAACCCGTACGCTGACACTAACCCGCGCCCTCACACGTACGCTCCCCCTAAAGCGTTGTCGTACCCTCACCTGGACCCTAAACCGTCCCCGTCCCCTAACCCTAACCCTAGCCCGAACCCTAACCCTAACGCTTCCCCGAAGCCTGACCCTCACCCGTCCCCTAATCCTAACCCGTACGCTGACACTAACCCACGCCCTCACACGTACGCTCCCCCTAAAGCGTTGTCGTACCCTCACCTGGACCCTAAACCGTCCCCGTCCCCTAACCCTAACCCTAGCCCGAACCCTAACCCTAACCCTTCCCCGAAGCCTGACCCTCACCCGTCCCCTAATCCTAACCCGTACGCTGACACTAACCCACGCCCTCACACGTACGCTCCCCCTAAAGCGTTGTCGTACCCTCACCTGGACCCTAAACCGTCCCCATCCCCTAACCCTAACCCTACCCCGAACCCTAACCCTAACCCTGCCCCGAAGCCTGACCCTCACCCGTCCCCTAATCCTAACCCGTACGCTGACACTAACCCGCGCCCTCACACGTACGCTCCCCCTAAAGCGTTGTCGTACCCTCACCTGGACCCTAAACCGTCCCCGTCCCCTAACCCTAACCCTAGACCGAACCCTAACCCTAACCCTGCCCCGAAGCCTGACCCTCACCCGTCCCCTAATCCTAACCCGTACGCTGACACTAACACGCGCCCTCACACGTACGCTCCCCCTAAAGCGTTGTCGTACCCTCACCTGGACCCTAAACCGTCCCCGTCCCCTAACCCTAACCCTAGCCCGAACCCTAACCCTAACCCTTCCCCGAAGCCTGACCCTCACCCGTCCCCTAATCCTAACCCGTACGCTGACACTAACCCGTGCCCTCACACGTACGCTCCCCCTAAAGCGTTGTCGTACCCTCACCTGGACCCTAAACCGTCCCCGTCCCCTAACCCTAACCCTAGCCCGAACCCTAACCCTAACCCTTCCCCGAAGCCTGACCCTCACCCGTCCCCTAATCCTAACCCGTACGCTGACACTAACCCGCGCCCTCACACGTACGCTCCCCCTAAAGCGTTGTCGTACCCTCACCTGGACCCTAAACCGTCCCCGTCCCCTAACCCTAACCCTAGCCCGAACCCTAACACTAACCCTTCCCCGAAGCCTGACCCTCACCCGTCCCCTAATCCTAACCCGTACGCTGACACTAACCCGCGCCCTCACACGTACGCTCCCCCTAAAGCGTTGTCGTACCCTCACCTGGACCCTAAACCGTCCCCGTCCCCTAACCCTAACCCTAGCCCGAACCCTAACCCTAACCCTTCCCCGAAGCCTGACCCTCACCCGTCCCCTAATCCTAACCCGTACGCTGACACTAACCCGCGCCCTCACACGTACGCTCCCCCTAAAGCGTTGTCGTACCCTCACCTGGACCCTAAACCGTCCCCGTCCCCTAACCCTAACCCTAGCCCGAACCCTAACCCTAACCCTTCCCCGAAGCCTGACCCTCACCCGTCCCCTAATCCTAACCCGTACGCTGACACTAACCCGCGCCCTCACACGTACGCTCCCCCTAAAGCGTTGTCGTACCCTCACCTGGACCCTAAACCGTCCCCGTCCCCTAACCCTAACCCTAGCCCGAACCCTAACCCTAAACCTTCCCCGAAGCCTGACCCTCACCCGTCCCCTAATCCTAACCCGTACGCTGACACTAACCCGCGCCCTCACACGTACGCTCCCCCTAAAGCGTTGTCGTACCCTCACCTGGACCCTAAACCGTCCCCGTCCCCTAACCCTAACCCTAGCCCGAACCCTAACCCTAACCCTTCCCCGAAGCCTGACCCTCACCCGTCCCCTAATCCTAACCCGTACGCTGACACTAACCCGCGCCCTCACACGTACGCTCCCCCTAAAGCGTTGTCGTACCCTCACCTGGACCCTAAACCGTCCCCATCCCCTAACCCTAACCCTAGCCCGAACCCTAACCCTAACGCTTCCCCGAAGCCTGACCCTCACCCGTCCCCTAATCCTAACCCGTACGCTGACACTAACCCGCGCCCTCACACGTACGCTCCCCCTAAAGCGTTGTCGTACCCTCACCTGGACCCTAAACCGTCCCCGTCCCCTAACCCTAACCCTAGCCCGAACCCTAACCCTAACCCTGCCCCGAAGCCTGACCCTCACCCGTCCCCTAATCCTAACCCGTACGCTGACACTAACCCGCGCCCTCACACGTACGCTCCCCCTAAAGCGTTGTCGTACCCTCACCTGGACCCTAAACCGTCCCCGTCCCCTAACTCTAACCCTAGCCCGAACCCTAACCCTAACCCTTCCCCGAAGCCTGACCCTCACTCGTCCCCTAATCCTAACCCGTACGCTGACACTAACCCGCGCCCTCACACGTACGCTCCCCCTAAAGCGTTGTCGTACCCTCACCTGGACCCTAAACCGTCCCCGTCCCCTAACCCTAACCCTAGCCCGAACCCTAACCCTAACCCTTCCCCGAAGCCTGACCCTCACCCGTCCCCTAATCCTAACCCGTACGCTGACACTAACCCGCGCACTCACACGTACGCTCCCCCTAAAGCGTTGTCGTACCCTCACCTGGACCCTAAACCGTCCCCGTCCCCTAACCCTAACCCTAGCCCGAACCCTAACCCTAACCCTTCCCCGAAGCCTGACCCTCACCCGTCCCCTAATCCTAACCCGTACGCTGACACTAACCCGCGCCCTCACACGTACGCTCCCCCTAAAGCGTTGTCGTACCCTCACCTGGACCCTAAACCGTCCCCGTCCCCTAACCCTAACCCTAGACCGAACCCTAACCCTAACACTGCTCCGAAGCCTGACCCTCACCCGTCCCCTAATCCTAACCCGTACGCTGACACTAACCCGCGCCCTCACACGTACGCTCCCCCTAAAGCGTTGTCGTACCCTCACCTGGACCCTAAACCGTCCCCGTCCCCTAACCCTAACCCTAGCCCGAACCCTAACCCTAACCCTTCCCCGAAGCCTGACCCTCACCCGTCCCCTAATCCTAACCCGTACGCTGACACTAACCCACGCCCTCACACGTACGCTCCCCCTAAAGCGTTGTCGTACCCTCACCTGGACCCTAAACCGTCCCCGTCCCCTAACCCTAACCCTAGCCCCAACCCTAACCCTAAACCTTCCCCGAAGCCTGACCCTCACCCGTCCCCTAATCCTAACCCGTACGCTGACACTAACCCGCGCCCTCACACGTACGCTCCCCCTAAAGCGTTGTCGTACCCTCACCTGGACCCTAAACCGTCCCCGTCCCCTAACCCTAACCCTAGCCCGAACCCTAACCCTAACCCTTCCCCGAAGCCTGACCCTCACCCGTCCCCTAATCCTAACCCGTACGCTGACACTAACCCGCGCCCTCACACGTACGCTCCCCCTAAAGCGTTGTCGTACCCTCACCTGGACCCTAAACCGTCCCCGTCCCCTAACCCTAACCCTAGCCCGAACCCTAACCCTAACGCTTCCCCGAAGCCTGACCCTCACCCGTCCCCTAATCCTAACCCGTACGCTGACACTAACCCGCGCCCTCACACGTACGCTCCCCCTAAAGCGTTGTCGTACCCTCACCTGGACCCTAAACCGTCCCCGTCCCCTAACCCTAACCCTAGCCCGAACCCTAACCCTAACCCTTCCCCGAAGCCTGACCCTCACCCGTCCCCTAATCCTAACCCGTACGCTGACACTAACCCGCGCCCTCACACGTACGCTCCCCCTAAAGCGTTGTCGTACCCTCACCTGGACCCTAAACCGTCCCCGTCCCCTAACCCTAACCCTAGCCCGAACCCTAACCCTAACCCTGCCCCGAAGCCTGACCCTCACCCGTCCCCTAATCCTAACCCGTACGCTGACACTAACCCGCGCCCTCACACGTACGCTCCCCCTAAAGCGTTGTCGTACCCTCACCTGGACCCTAAACCGTCCCCGTCCCCTAACTCTAACCCTAGCCCGAACCCTAACCCTAACCCTTCCCCGAAGCCTGACCCTCACTCGTCCCCTAATCCTAACCCGTACGCTGACACTAACCCGCGCCCTCACACGTACGCTCCCCCTAAAGCGTTGTCGTACCCTCACCTGGACCCTAAACCGTCCCCGTCCCCTAACCCTAACCCTAGCCCGAACCCTAACCCTAACCCTTCCCCGAAGCCTGACCCTCACCCGTCCCCTAATCCTAACCCGTACGCTGACACTAACCCGCGCACTCACACGTACGCTCCCCCTAAAGCGTTGTCGTACCCTCACCTGGACCCTAAACCGTCCCCGTCCCCTAACCCTAACCCTAGCCCGAACCCTAACCCTAACCCTTCCCCGAAGCCTGACCCTCACCCGTCCCCTAATCCTAACCCGTACGCTGACACTAACCCGCGCCCTCACACGTACGCTCCCCCTAAAGCGTTGTCGTACCCTCACCTGGACCCTAAACCGTCCCCGTCCCCTAACCCTAACCCTAGACCGAACCCTAACCCTAACACTGCTCCGAAGCCTGACCCTCACCCGTCCCCTAATCCTAACCCGTACGCTGACACTAACCCGCGCCCTCACACGTACGCTCCCCCTAAAGCGTTGTCGTACCCTCACCTGGACCCTAAACCGTCCCCGTCCCCTAACCCTAACCCTAGCCCGAACCCTAACCCTAACCCTTCCCCGAAGCCTGACCCTCACCCGTCCCCTAATCCTAACCCGTACGCTGACAGTAACCCACGCCCTCACACGTACGCTCCCCCTAAAGCGTTGTCGTACCCTCACCTGGACCCTAAACCGTCCCCGTCCCCTAACCCTAACCCTAGCCCCAACCCTAACCCTAAACCTTCCCCGAAGCCTGACCCTCACCCGTCCCCTAATCCTAACCCGTACGCTGACACTAACCCGCGCCCTCACACGTACGCTCCCCCTAAAGCGTTGTCGTACCCTCACCTGGACCCTAAACCGTCCCCGTCCCCTAACCCTAACCCTAGCCCGAACCCTAACCCTAACCCTTCCCCGAAGCCTGACCCTCACCCGTCCCCTAATCCTAACCCGTACGCTGACACTAACCCGCGCCCTCACACGTACGCTCCCCCTAAAGCGTTGTCGTACCCTCACCTGGACCCTAAACCGTCCCCGTCCCCTAACCCTAACCCTAGCCCGAACCCTAACCCTAACGCTTCCCCGAAGCCTGACCCTCACCCGTCCCCTAATCCTAACCCGTACGCTGACACTAACCCGCGCCCTCACACGTACGCTCCCCCTAAAGCGTTGTCGTACCCTCACCTGGACCCTAAACCGTCCCCGTCCCCTAACCCTAACCCTAGCCCGAACCCTAACCCTAACCCTTCCCCGAAGCCTGACCCTCACCCGTCCCCTAATCCTAACCCGTACGCTGACACTAACCCGCGCCCTCACACGTACGCTCCCCCTAAAGCGTTGTCGTACCCTCACCTGGACCCTAAACCGTCCCCGTCCCCTAACCCTAACCCTAGCCCGAACCCTAACCCTAACCCTTCCCCGAAGCCTGACCCTCACCCGTCCCCTAATCCTAACCCGTACGCTGACACTAACCCGCGCCCTCACACGTACGCTCCCCCTAAAGCGTTGTCGTACCCTCACCTGGACCCTAAACCGTCCCCGTCCCCTAACCCTAACCCTAGCCCGAACCCTAACCCTAACCCTTCCCCGAAGCCTGACCCTCACCCGTCCCCTAATCCTAACCCGTACGCTGACACTAACCCGCGCCCTCACATGTACGCTCCCCCTAAAGCGTTGTCGTACCCTCACCTGGACCCTAAACCGTCCCCGTCCCCTAACCCTAACCCTAGCCCGAACCCTAACCCTAACCCTTCCCCGAAGCCTGACCCTCACCCGTCCCCTAATCCTAACCCGTACGCTGACACTAACCCGCGCCCTCACACGTACGCTCCCCCTAAAGCGTTGTCGTACCCTCACCTGGACCCTAAACCGTCCCCGTCCCCTAACCCTAACCCTAGCCCGAACCCTAACCCTAACCCTTCCCCGAAGCCTGACCCTCACCCGTCCCCTAATCCTAACCCGTACGCTGACACTAACCCGCGCCCTCACACGTACGCTCCCCCTAAAGCGTTGTCGTACCCTCACCTGGACCCTAAACCGTCCCCGTCCCCTAACCCTAACCCTAGCCCGAACCCTAACCCTAACGCTTCCCCGAAGCCTGACCCTCACCCGTCCCCTAATCCTAACCCGTACGCTGACACTAACCCACGCCCTCACACGTACGCTCCCCCTAAAGCGTTGTCGTACCCTCACCTGGACCCTAAACCGTCCCCGTCCCCTAACCCTAACCCTAGCCCGAACCCTAACCCTAACCCTTCCCCGAAGCCTGACCCTCACCCGTCCCCTAATCCTAACCCGTACGCTGACACTAACCCACGCCCTCACACGTACGCTCCCCCTAAAGCGTTGTCGTACCCTCACCTGGACCCTAAACCGTCCCCATCCCCTAACCCTAACCCTAGCCCGAACCCTAACCCTAACCCTGCCCCGAAGCCTGACCCTCACCCGTCCCCTAATCCTAACCCGTACGCTGACACTAACCCGCGCCCTCACACGTACGCTCCCCCTAAAGCGTTGTCGTACCCTCACCTGGACCCTAAACCGTCCCCGTCCCCTAACCCTAACCCTAGACCGAACCCTAACCCTAACCCTGCCCCGAAGCCTGACCCTCACCCGTCCCCTAATCCTAACCCGTACGCTGACACTAACACGCGCCCTCACACGTACGCTCCCCCTAAAGCGTTGTCGTACCCTCACCTGGACCCTAAACCGTCCCCGTCCCCTAACCCTAACCCTAGCCCGAACCCTAACCCTAACCCTTCCCCGAAGCCTGACCCTCACCCGTCCCCTAATCCTAACCCGTACGCTGACACTAACCCGTGCCCTCACACGTACGCTCCCCCTAAAGCGTTGTCGTACCCTCACCTGGACCCTAAACCGTCCCCGTCCCCTAACCCTAACCCTAGCCCGAACCCTAACCCTAACCCTTCCCCGAAGCCTGACCCTCACCCGTCCCCTAATCCTAACCCGTACGCTGACACTAACCCGCGCCCTCACACGTACGCTCCCCCTAAAGCGTTGTCGTACCCTCACCTGGACCCTAAACCGTCCCCGTCCCCTAACCCTAACCCTAGCCCGAACCCTAACCCTAACCCTTCCCCGAAGCCTGACCCTCACCCGTCCCCTAATCCTAACCCGTACGCTGACACTAACCCGCGCCCTCACACGTACGCTCCCCCTAAAGCGTTGTCGTACCCTCACCTGGACCCTAAACCGTCCCCGTCCCCTAACCCTAACCCTAGCCCGAACCCTAACCCTAACCCTTCCCCGAAGCCTGACCCTCACCCGTCCCCTAATCCTAACCCGTACGCTGACACTAACCCGCGCCCTCACACGTACGCTCCCCCTAAAGCGTTGTCGTACCCTCACCTGGACCCTAAACCGTCCCCGTCCCCTAACCCTAACCCTAGCCCGAACCCTAACCCTAACCCTTCCCCGAAGCCTGACCCTCACCCGTCCCCTAATCCTAACCCGTACGCTGACACTAACCCGCGCCCTCACACGTACGCTCCCCCTAAAGCGTTGTCGTACCCTCACCTGGACCCTAAACCGTCCCCGTCCCCTAACCCTAACCCTAGCCCGAACCCTAACCCTAACGCTTCCCCGAAGCCTGACCCTCACCCGTCCCCTAATCCTAACCCGTACGCTGACACTAACCCGCGCCCTCACACGTACGCTCCCCCTAAAGCGTTGTCGTACCCTCACCTGGACCCTAAACCGTCCCCGTCCCCTAACCCTAACCCTAGCCCGAACCCTAACCCTAACCCTTCCCCGAAGCCTGACCCTCACCCGTCCCCTAATCCTAACCCGTACGCTGACACTAACCCGCGCCCTCACACGTACGCTCCCCCTAAAGCGTTGTCGTACCCTCACCTGGACCCTAAACCGTCCCCGTCCCCTAACCCTAACCCTAGCCCGAACCCTAACCCTAACCCTTCCCCGAAGCCTGACCCTCACCCGTCCCCTAATCCTAACCCGTACGCTGACACTAACCCGCGCCCTCACACGTACGCTCCCCCTAAAGCGTTGTCGTACCCTCACCTGGACCCTAAACCGTCCCCGTCCCCTAACCCTAACCCTAGCCCGAACCCTAACCCTAACCCTTCCCCGAAGCCTGACCCTCACCCGTCCCCTAATCCTAACCCGTACGCTGACACTAACCCGCGCCCTCACACGTACGCTCCCCCTAAAGCGTTGTCGTACCCTCACCTGGACCCTAAACCGTCCCCGTCCCCTAACCCTAACCCTAGCCCGAACCCTAACCCTAACCCTTCCCCGAAGCCTGACCCTCACCCGTCCCCTAATCCTAACCCGTACGCTGACACTAACCCGCGCCCTCACACGTACGCTCCCCCTAAAGCGTTGTCGTACCCTCACCTGGACCCTAAACCGTCCCCGTCCCCTAACCCTAACCCTAGCCCGAACCCTAACCCTAACCCTTCCCCGAAGCCTGACCCTCACCCGTCCCCTAATCCTAACCCGTACGCTGACACTAACCCGCGCCCTCACACGTACGCTCCCCCTAAAGCGTTGTCGTACCCTCACCTGGACCCTAAACCGTCCCCGTCCCCTAACCCTAACCCTAGCCCGAACCCTAACCCTAACCCTGCCCCGAAGCCTGACCCTCACCCGTCCCCTAATCCTAACCCGTACGCTGACACTAACCCGCGCCCTCACACGTACGCTCCCCTAAAGCGTTGTCGTACCCTCACCTGGACCCTAAACCGTCCCCGTCCCCTAACCCTAACCCTAGCCCGAACCCTAACCCTAACCCTTCCCCGAAGCCTGACCCTCACCCGTCCCCTAATCCTAACCCGTACGCTGACACTAACCCGCGCCCTCACACGTACGCTCCCCCTAAAGCGTTGTCGTACCCTCACCTGGACCCTAAACCGTCCCCGTCCCCTAACCCTAACCCTAGCCCGAACCCTAACCCTAACCCTTCCCCGAAGCCTGACCCTCACCCGTCCCCTAATCCTAACCCGTACGCTGACACTAACCCGCGCCCTCACACGTACGCTCCCCCTAAAGCGTTGTCGTACCCTCACCTGGACCCTAAACCGTCCCCGTCCCCTAACCCTAACCCTAGCCCGAACCCTAACCCTAACCCTTCCCCGAAGCCTGACCCTCACCCGTCCCCTAATCCTAACCCGTACGCTGACACTAACCCGCGCCCTCACACGTACGCTCCCCCTAAAGCGTTGTCGTACCCTCACCTGGACCCTAAACCGTCCCCGTCCCCTAACCCTAACCCTAGCCCGAACCCTAACCCTAACCCTTCCCCGAAGCCTGACCCTCACCCGTCCCCTAATCCTAACCCGTACGCTGACACTAACCCGCGCCCTCACACGTACGCTCCCCCTAAAGCGTTGTCGTACCCTCACCTGGACCCTAAACCGTCCCCGTCCCCTAACCCTAACCCTAGCCCGAACCCTAACCCTAACCCTTCCCCGAAGCCTGACCCTCACCCGTCCCCTAATCCTAACCCGTACGCTGACACTAACCCGCGCCCTCACACGTACGCTCCCCCTAAAGCGTTGTCGTACCCTCACCTGGACCCTAAACCGTCCCCGTCCCCTAACCCTAACCCTAGCCCGAACCCTAACCCTAACCCTTCCCCGAAGCCTGACCCTCACCCGTCCCCTAATCCTAACCCGTACGCTGACACTAACCCGCGCCCTCACACGTACGCTCCCCCTAAAGCGTTGTCGTACCCTCACCTGGACCCTAAACCGTCCCCGTCCCCTAACCCTAACCCTAGCCCGAACCCTAACCCTAACCCTTCCCCGAAGCCTGACCCTCACCCGTCCCCTAATCCTAACCCGTACGCTGACACTAACCCGCGCCCTCACACGTACGCTCCCCCTAAAGCGTTGTCGTACCCTCACCTGGACCCTAAACCGTCCCCGTCCCCTAACCCTAACCCTAGCCCGAACCCTAACCCTAACCCTTCCCCGAAGCCTGACCCTCACCCGTCCCCTAATCCTAACCCGTACGCTGACACTAACCCGCGCCCTCACACGTACGCTCCCCCTAAAGCGTTGTCGTACCCTCACCTGGACCCTAAACCGTCCCCGTCCCCTAACCCTAACCCTAGCCCGAACCCTAACCCTAACCCTTCCCCGAAGCCTGACCCTCACCCGTCCCCTAATCCTAACCCGTACGCTGACACTAACCCGCGCCCTCACACGTACGCTCCCCCTAAAGCGTTGTCGTACCCTCACCTGGACCCTAAACCGTCCCCGTCCCCTAACCCTAACCCTAGCCCGAACCCTAACCCTAACCCTTCCCCGAAGCCTGACCCTCACCCGTCCCCTAATCCTAACCCGTACGCTGACACTAACCCGCGCCCTCACACGTACGCTCCCCCTAAAGCGTTGTCGTACCCTCACCTGGACCCTAAACCGTCCCCGTCCCCTAACCCTAACCCTAGCCCGAACCCTAACCCTAACCCTTCCCCGAAGCCTGACCCTCACCCGTCCCCTAATCCTAACCCGTACGCTGACACTAACCCGCGCCCTCACACGTACGCTCCCCCTAAAGCGTTGTCGTACCCTCACCTGGACCCTAAACCGTCCCCGTCCCCTAACCCTAACCCTAGCCCGAACCCTAACCCTAACCCTTCCCCGAAGCCTGACCCTCACCCGTCCCCTAATCCTAACCCGTACGCTGACACTAACCCGCGCCCTCACACGTACGCTCCCCCTAAAGCGTTGTCGTACCCTCACCTGGACCCTAAACCGTCCCCGTCCCCTAACCCTAACCCTAGCCCGAACCCTAACCCTAACCCTTCCCCGAAGCCTGACCCTCACCCGTCCCCTAATCCTAACCCGTACGCTGACACTAACCCGCGCCCTCACACGTACGCTCCCCCTAAAGCGTTGTCGTACCCTCACCTGGACCCTAAACCGTCCCCGTCCCCTAACCCTAACCCTAGCCCGAACCCTAACCCTAACCCTTCCCGAAGCCTGACCCTCACCCGTCCCCTAATCCTAACCCGTACGCTGACACTAACCCGCGCCCTCACACGTACGCTCCCCCTAAAGCGTTGTCGTACCCTCACCTGGACCCTAAACCGTCCCCGTCCCCTAACCCTAACCCTAGCCCGAACCCTAACCCTAACCCTTCCCCGAAGCCTGACCCTCACCCGTCCCCTAATCCTAACCCGTACGCTGACACTAACCCGCGCCCTCACACGTACGCTCCCCCTAAAGCGTTGTCGTACCCTCACCTGGACCCTAAACCGTCCCCGTCCCCTAACCCTAACCCTAGCCCGAACCCTAACCCTAACCCTTCCCCGAAGCCTGACCCTCACCCGTCCCCTAATCCTAACCCGTACGCTGACACTAACCCGCGCCCTCACACGTACGCTCCCCCTAAAGCGTTGTCGTACCCTCACCTGGACCCTAAACCGTCCCCGTCCCCTAACCCTAACCCTAGCCCGAACCCTAACCCTAACCCTTCCCCGAAGCCTGACCCTCACCCGTCCCCTAATCCTAACCCGTACGCTGACACTAACCCGCGCCCTCACACGTACGCTCCCCCTAAAGCGTTGTCGTACCCTCACCTGGACCCTAAACCGTCCCCGTCCCCTAACCCTAACCCTAGCCCGAACCCTAACCCTAACCCTTCCCCGAAGCCTGACCCTCACCCGTCCCCTAATCCTAACCCGTACGCTGACACTAACCCGCGCCCTCACACGTACGCTCCCCCTAAAGCGTTGTCGTACCCTCACCTGGACCCTAAACCGTCCCCGTCCCCTAACCCTAACCCTAGCCCGAACCCCTAACCCTAACCCTTCCCCGAAGCCTGACCCTCACCCGTCCCCTAATCCTAACCCGTACGCTGACACTAACCCGCGCCCTCACACGTACGCTCCCCCTAAAGCGTTGTCGTACCCTCACCTGGACCCTAAACCGTCCCCGTCCCCTAACCCTAACCCTAGCCCGAACCCTAACCCTAACCCTTCCCCGAAGCCTGACCCTCACCCGTCCCCTAATCCTAACCCGTACGCTGACACTAACCCGCGCCCTCACACGTACGCTCCCCCTAAAGCGTTGTCGTACCCTCACCTGGACCCTAAACCGTCCCCGTCCCCTAACCCTAACCCTAGCCCGAACCCTAACCCTAACCCTTCCCCGAAGCCTGACCCTCACCCGTCCCCTAATCCTAACCCGTACGCTGACACTAACCCGCGCCCTCACACGTACGCTCCCCCTAAAGCGTTGTCGTACCCTCACCTGGACCCTAAACCGTCCCCGTCCCCTAACCCTAACCCTAGCCCGAACCCTAACCCTAACCCTTCCCCGAAGCCTGACCCTCACCCGTCCCCTAATCCTAACCCGTACGCTGACACTAACCCGCGCCCTCACACGTACGCTCCCCCTAAAGCGTTGTCGTACCCTCACCTGGACCCTAAACCGTCCCCGTCCCCTAACCCTAACCCTAGCCCGAACCCTAACCCTAACCCTTCCCCGAAGCCTGACCCTCACCCGTCCCCTAATCCTAACCCGTACGCTGACACTAACCCGCGCCCTCACACGTACGCTCCCCCTAAAGCGTTGTCGTACCCTCACCTGGACCCTAAACCGTCCCCGTCCCCTAACCCTAACCCTAGCCCGAACCCTAACCCTAACCCTTCCCCGAAGCCTGACCCTCACCCGTCCCCTAATCCTAACCCGTACGCTGACACTAACCCGCGCCCTCACACGTACGCTCCCCCTAAAGCGTTGTCGTACCCTCACCTGGACCCTAAACCGTCCCCGTCCCCTAACCCTAACCCTAGCCCGAACCCTAACCCTAACCCTTCCCCGAAGCCTGACCCTCACCCGTCCCCTAATCCTAACCCGTACGCTGACACTAACCCGCGCCCTCACACGTACGCTCCCCCTAAAGCGTTGTCGTACCCTCACCTGGACCCTAAACCGTCCCCGTCCCCTAACCCTAACCCTAGCCCGAACCCTAACCCTAACCCTTCCCCGAAGCCTGACCCTCACCCGTCCCCTAATCCTAACCCGTACGCTGACACTAACCCGCGCCCTCACACGTACGCTCCCCCTAAAGCGTTGTCGTACCCTCACCTGGACCCTAAACCGTCCCCGTCCCCTAACCCTAACCCTAGCCCGAACCCTAACCCTAACCCTTCCCCGAAGCCTGACCCTCACCCGTCCCCTAATCCTAACCCGTACGCTGACACTAACCCGCGCCCTCACACGTACGCTCCCCCTAAAGCGTTGTCGTACCCTCACCTGGACCCTAAACCGTCCCCGTCCCCTAACCCTAACCCTAGCCCGAACCCTAACCCTAACCCTTCCCCGAAGCCTGACCCTCACCCGTCCCCTAATCCTAACCCGTACGCTGACACTAACCCGCGCCCTCACACGTACGCTCCCCCTAAAGCGTTGTCGTACCCTCACCTGGACCCTAAACCGTCCCCGTCCCCTAACCCTAACCCTAGCCCGAACCCTAACCCTAACCCTTCCCCGAAGCCTGACCCTCACCCGTCCCCTAATCCTAACCCGTACGCTGACACTAACCCGCGCCCTCACACGTACGCTCCCCCTAAAGCGTTGTCGTACCCTCACCTGGACCCTAAACCGTCCCCGTCCCCTAACCCTAACCCTAGCCCGAACCCTAACCCTAACCCTTCCCCGAAGCCTGACCCTCACCCGTCCCCTAATCCTAACCCGTACGCTGACACTAACCCGCGCCCTCACACGTACGCTCCCCCTAAAGCGTTGTCGTACCCTCACCTGGACCCTAAACCGTCCCCGTCCCCTAACCCTAACCCTAGCCCGAACCCTAACCCTAACCCTTCCCCGAAGCCTGACCCTCACCCGTCCCCTAATCCTAACCCGTACGCTGACACTAACCCGCGCCCTCACACGTACGCTCCCCCTAAAGCGTTGTCGTACCCTCACCTGGACCCTAAACCGTCCCCGTCCCCTAACCCTAACCCTAGCCCGAACCCTAACCCTAACCCTGCCCCGAAGCCTGACCCTCACCCGTCCCCTAATCCTAACCCGTACGCTGACACTAACCCGCGCCCTCACACGTACGCTCCCCCTAAAGCGTTGTCGTACCCTCACCTGGACCCTAAACCGTCCCCGTCCCCTAACCCTAACCCTAGCCCGAACCCTAACCCTAACCCTTCCCCGAAGCCTGACCCTCACCCGTCCCCTAATCCTAACCCGTACGCTGACACTAACCCGCGCCCTCACACGTACGCTCCCCCTAAAGCGTTGTCGTACCCTCACCTGGACCCTAAACCGTCTCCGGCCCCTAACCCTAACCCTAGCCCGAACCCTAACCCTAACCCTTCCCCGAAGCCGTCCCTCACTAACCCGCGCCCTCACACGTACGCTCCCCCTAAAGCGTTGTCGTACCCTCACCTGGACCCTAAACCGTCCCCGTCCCCTAACCCTAACCCTAGCCCGAACCCTAACCCTAACCCTTCCCCGAAGCCTGACCCTCACCCGTCCCCTAATCCTAACCCGTACGCTGACACTAACCCGCGCCCTCACACGTACGCTCCCCCTAAAGCGTTGTCGTACCCTCACCTGGGCCCTAAACCGTCTCCGGCCCCTAACCCTAACCCTAGCCC